>NC_037341.1:82276979-82325592 GCF_002263795.3 Bos taurus
ACAATGGCACATGTCCACAGGACTACATCACACAGAATCATTTCACTGTCCTAAAATCCCCTGTCCCTATAGTTTTGCCTATTCCAGAACGACATAAAGCTGGAATCATACAACATGTACCCTTTTCAAACTGAAACCCTTTCAAAAAGAAACCCTTTCTTTCACTTTGCAATATGCATTTCAGGTTCCTCTCAGTTTTCAAACAAAGGTACATTTTTTACTTAGAATAGCAATATTCCTTGGCTGAGGACTCTTAAGGATTATTTCCATGTTGAAAACTACTTTCTTAAACTAATCATTTACTGATTTAACTGAAAGTAGGCGCACTCACAGGGGGACTCTACATCTTAAAAAGGGGTTAAAAACAACCATTAACATTGATAACTAATATAAAAATACAAGGACATATATACTTCTCTTTTCCATTCCAAGATCAGTAAGTCCCGCTCTTCCTGGGGAGCCTCCATTACCCCACAAGTGGCTATGGACCTGTCAGGGTCTCCAGATGAGATCTGGATAACAAGGCACAATGACGGAGGATTCACTTTCTCTTCTCTCTACACCCTAATTGCTTCTGGGGAACCTTACTATCATTCCATTTGTAGTCTCTGCTCTAAGATCAGGCAATAGCAAATAGTCACTCATAATACATTTAAAAATCTTTTCTTCATCTTACCTCTCTCCCTGATCAAGCCCTGGAGGTTCCCCCTTTCCCAGATGGGAGAGAGGGTGGGAGTGGCACCAGCACAGGCATGGCCAGCGTCAGACCAGCCTGTTCCACAGATACTTGAGAAGCCTTTCAGTTGCCTTTTACCTTTTCTTAATGTTTACACCTTTCAAACACAAACAGTATGTCTCTCCACTGGTCTAAATTTAGAAAATGCACAAATCTATTTGGATCTTTCAGTGCTTTCTTAAAAGCCATCTCCCTGGGCACTTGAACTTTTCATAGGGCTTTTTCTGTGGAGATAAGGAATGAGGAGGCTCTTCAGCAAACCCCTGAAGCTGGGTTGTCTGGGTTTCTCTCTAGGGTTGCTGTTTCCCTCCTGTCCTACTTCCCTGTCTAATCCCGGGGGGTGGCTCCTGACAGCACAGTGCCACAGGGACCTCCATCCCTAACCATGGTTTCTCTTGTTTACACTTCTAGAAGCATTGCCCTCTTCATCTCTAATCCTCACTGGAACCCTACGGGAAGGAGATGTTATTACCACATTCCATAGATGCAGAAGCGGAAGCTCAGAACTTGGTAACTTGGCTGATGTCCCCCAGCTGATATGTGGAGGGATCCTGGATCCTGAAGAGCTCCTCCTCTCTATCCCATTCCTCTCGCTTAGGACGCCCAGGAGCTCTGGGAAGGGTGGGGTGTCGACACATGCTTCTGAAGCACCATATTTACGCCCTGTTCCTTAGCTGTCTCCTTCCTCAGCACTAAGCGCCAGATGTGACTGAGGAATATCACACTGTTAAGGTACATATCACACAAACGAGAACACTCCCCAAAATGCCTAAGCTCAGTGCGAACAGCCTTGGTAACTTACCCAAGGCATTACACACAGTCATTCTGCTGTTTGCTTTTGGTTTTTCTCCTTAATTTTAATCCTCACACCTCTTCTTTATAAACTATGCCAAATATTCCCTTTTGTCCATCCTTTGCTGCCATCCCCAGAGCAATTCAGACAATCTACTAATAAATGGCAACCCACTCCGGTATTCTCACCTGGGAAATCCCATGGATACAGAAGCCTGGCAGGCTACAGTCCATGGAGTCACAAAGAGTCAGATATGACTGAGCACCCATGCACACACTAAAAAATGTGCTTACCCAGGTCCTCAAAATAGGTTCCAACCTCTCCATGTCTGTGGGCCTTGAAAACATTTGTGTAGTTTCTCATTCTGTAATGGAAGTTACAGGTTGATGTTTATGCTTCACATCAATTTCTAAATTAATATTTGCTATATCATCCTGCTAATTGATATGTACCTTTACTGAAATTTCAAATCAGCTTTTGAAGTGGGAGGAAGGCAGAAATCAACTTGCAAATTCTGTGCATAATGAAGTAAGGAACAAGCTCCCATAATGAAGACAAACAATTATACAACATTTGCATGATTCTTTTTTCTCACAACATGAGACAAGACACGGCAGCTGATTAGCACGCTGCCTTTGCTGCGAGTCTTGCTTCTTCTTCCCCACCATGTGGTAGGATTCTCAGAGCCAAGAGCAGGTCACACTTCTTGGTCAGAGTTTTCCAATATTATCCTGGGGTCTGCTGGGCAGTCAAGACCACCCTGCCAACTTCAGCCTAACGAAGACTTCTTACTCTGTGACTACCCTGGGGTTGTGTCCTGCAGCTGATACACGTGTGCTCCGAGTGAGGCCCCCATTCAGGTTTCTAACCACTGAACTCAACTGGCCAGAGAGGACTGAGAACAGTTCTCACTAGTCCCTAGAATATTTCCTGAGCGTCTACTATGTCCCACCCCTGTGGTTGTGCTAGAGATAAGAATGAACAATGAAAACCCCTGCTGCCCTTGAGATATTCACTGCCCACCAAGGAAGACACGTTAGTAACAATGACATGTACGGTGAGTGCTCTGTGCATACGAAGAAGGGAGTCCACTCTGGATGGGGGGAGGGGGCAGGGAGGGTTCCAAGAAGAGCTCCCAGAGCAGGCAATACCTGAAATGAGACTGGAAGGAAGAACAGGAATGGCCAACAAGCAGAGGAAGATGTCACTGCAGACAAGACAGCCTCAGAGAAAAGAAGCAGAGCTGGAAGGAATGATTCAGTATTCCAGGAATGACAAGTGGTTTCCTGTACTGAGCGAAAGTGTGCAAGAGAGGAAAGAGCCCCAAGCAACAGTGAGAGAGGCCAGTCGATAAGGGCGAGCTCCAAAAGGACTCTCAACTGGACATGAGATCCTGGGCTAATGGAGAGTCGGTGAGATTTTAAACAGGGAGATGACAAGGAAAGATGTGTATTTCAGAGAATACATTCAGGCTACCTGGACCTGATGGATATCATGTAAAATGATTATGATAATGAATGCTTTGGGTGCCTGCTGTGTGCTAGGCCAGCGCTGGAGAACACCAGTGAGAATCCTATAATCAATGCTGGCAAGCTTGGATCTGTCCACAGCGCCTCAGAAGCTGTCAGACAGCCTGTCAGAAGTCTCTCCAATTCAAATCCAGCCCTATGACTTCCTAGTTGTGTCACTGGGTAGGTCATTGTAACTTTTCATGCCTCAGTTTCTTCATCTGTGAATGGGGCTACTAGTAGAACTCACCTCATAGAGTTATACTGTGAGGATTAATTGAGTTGTATGGCAAAGTCCTCAGCATGGCTCTGAAACAGGAAGTGAGTAGGATTTGTTTCTCACTGTCAACTATGACAGGGGCTCGAGGTGGAAGCCGTGGCCTGGAGAGACATTAAATGTGAGAAAAGGCGGGGTGTGGGGACAGAGGGGAAGTCCAAATGAATCTCATCATTTTGTTCTGGGCGATGAGGCAGATGGTAAACTCAGCAGGATAGTCTGGGATGAGAGCGATGGCAAGATTAACTTGGGAAATATTGATATTGAAGAGCCAGGGATGTTCAGGTAAGGAATATGCACGTGGGGAATATGAGCCTACGGGGAGAATGGGCAAGGCTGGAGAACTGGAATCTTCAGGAAGAGGTAGAAACTGTGGCTTGGAATGGCCCAGGGGGAGCAGGATGAGACGAGGCACCCGAGAAAACCAGGATAAGGGCAGCTGGAGATCACAGGGGAGGCTGACAAGAGCTAGTTCAAGAGCAAGAAGGAGCATCCAGAAAAAAAAGGTACCACGAGGCCAGATGAGGGGTGGAGCTGAGCTCTCGAAGGAGAGGAAGTCAGAAAAGCAAAACGCTGCACAGGAGTGCCACGGTGTAAGGACTGAGAGAAATCCAATCGGTTGACAGCCTTTTGGTGGCTGTGTCAGTCAGGGTCTAGTTAGCAGAAGAGAAACCACACTAAGTTTATTTTCAACAAGAGAAAATGTAATATAAAGAATCAGGTTAACAGGAGTTAGAGCTGAAAAGGCGAAAGGGAACATGGAGAAAACACAGAGACTGTTAACTACAGGAGCAATGACCTCCCTGAGGCACCAGGGAACCAAGGGCAAATATGGGAGTCACTGGGATCCCAAGCCTTGGAGAAGCGGCACCCCCAGAGCTGGGTGCTGCCCCTCTGCAGCTCAGAGGGATCTCAGGGAGCTGGACTCAGGGGAAGGGTCCCATTTGGCTGGTGCCTTAGAACCTGGAGGTGGACCCAGAAGAGCAGGAGCTGGGACCTCTGAGGACGAAGTCAAGAGGGGCTCTGGGTGCTGGCAGAAGCAGGACACTGGACCCAACTGCCACATCTGGCATGTGGGGTTGCTGCTGTGGAGGTACTAACTAAAACAGCAAGCAGCAGGGAAGAGCAAGCCCTTCCTGTCCCCCCATCCGCTGGTCTCCCTCTACTGTTCCCTCTCAGCAAGACTCAGATTACAGAGAAGAAAGAGTTGGCCGACTCCTGGCCCGAGGTTCCCAAAGCAGCATCTACAGAGGTGGTTTGAGGCTAAGCAATCAGAATTATAATTTGCACAGAAATCCTCCCAAGGGTAAGTTAGTGTTTACAGGAAAGCCATCTAGCATGGGTTGAGAAGCAGAAATCAAGACAGTAAATCAGGACCAGTTTTCCAAACATTTTGCAGTAAAAGAGAAAAGAGGATAAAGTGGTAGGAAGAAGTAGATGCAATGTTCAGGATGGCTGTTTAACTACTGGGCCCTAAAGCAAGCTTGCAGAAAGGTGAGCGCCCATGCTGGTGACTCAAAGCATCTGAGGAGATGGGAGGTGGCTCTCGACATAGAACTGGAGTGGGGGAGAAGTGGGGAGTGAGGGGACTGGCCGAGAGAGAAGCCAAAGAACATGAACTTCTCTGAGAGGTGAAGAAAGATGTTGTGCCAAAACCAGAACAAACCAAAATACCCGCTTTGTAAGTGATGTGCTGAGTCTACTACTAAGTGATCCCAACAGAAGGTGCCCTCATCTCATAGTGCGCAGAATCTTTCTGGTGTCCGCCTGGATCCTCACGCAGGCCTTCTCTAACCACCCTATCTGTCTAAACTTTTCACCTGCTCTCCTCACACACTTGAAATTCCCTTTCTGCCTATCCTCCTGAGCACTCGCATTCCATCTACCGTAATTATTGGGTTTATTGTTGTCTCTCCACAAGAGACACTGTGGCGAACACAGTTTTGTTCACTGTCATAATAACCTAAAGTGAAAACAATGCTTGACACAAAATAGCCACTTGATAAATATGTGTTAAATACACGAATGGATGAAATCCCCAAGCAAGCACTACTGAAACAAAACATAACCCTCCCATCAATCAACCAGGATTCAGCCACTATCTGCTGGCCCTAGCAGGATACTGAGAAAGGGTATGGAGGAGTCCCTTCTATGACAGAAGTTATGTTTGAAAAAAATGAAGCAACTTAGCCCACACAGTGACAAAAGAATGACTGAACTCTGCCCGCTGTCCTCCCAGGCTGCACTCTCCCCTGCATATCGGTCTCCAATCATCTGTCTCTTCCTTGGACCCCTGAAGACTCACAGTCCTCAGCAGTCTTTCTGCTCCACAGCCCAGGGTTCACTGTCTTTAGCTGGTCAAGGTCGTAGTTCCATGGGGCCGAGTTCTCAACCCCTCCTGGGAGCGGGATTAGAGGGTCTGGGGCCCAGCCATGCAGCTCACACGCACCCTGACACCTGTGGGTGTTTTGAAAGGCCTCATCAGAGCTGACTTTGACGGGGCAGCAGAAGCCCTTGCAGGCAGCAGGCTGCCAGGACTGTCAGCCCCACTGGGGGGTGATGGGGGACGGGGGTTCAAATCACCACCTGTCAAGGTGTTAGAAGAGACCTCAGACAGTTTTATGGATGCAGGGGATGGAAAACCCACGTCACTGAATGAGCATGTGCTCTCCCTAGACTAGTCCCATACAATTCTGCTTCTTCCTTTCTGAACAAACCCAAATTTAGTGTGCCCAATTGCAAGTGCACACATACATACACCACATGGAAATGCACAGACATCACACCCCCTCACAACACACAGACACAAGCAAGGGCACTCGAATCACACACACACAACCACAAGGCTTATTCTCAGCCAGGAGAGTTTCGGGAAATAACTAACAGAATGAATGAATGAGTGACACTGATGTTTTATCTGTAATCATTTAACAGAGGATGGAGCATAACAGCCACCTACTATCAACCCTTCCAGTTTTAAACACTTATTTACTGATACTGGAGTTTAATTTCTCTTAAGAGAAATTCAAAGTCTGGAGTAAAGGGGTTCCTCCAACACTTTTGCTGTTACTACCATTTATTATTTTTAAAAATCAAAATGATTTGTTGAGGACCTATTCCTTTAAAGAAAGAGCTCTCTGAGAAGAATGGTAGTATGTTTACTAATAAAGTATGCTGAAACAACAGAGTTGAGTTAATGGAAATTACACTGGACTGGGAGTGAACAGGATTCCAATCCTGTCTTTTTACAATTATTAGATGCAGCTGTCTGCAAATTAGTTCTTCCCTCAGAGTCTTGATTTTCTCATTTATAATCTGGGGAGGTGTGGTGGAGAGTCTTTACTTAAATATAATACACTGATCCTCCATGCACATCTACATTCTGTCCTAACCAGTTCCTAAAATATTAAAGAAGGAAAAATACTAGACACTTTAACATGAAAACCCATTGTGGAGACAGGACATCAACAAACTTCCAGGGGATGGAGAAAAGAGGTTGGAGTGGTGACTAATCAAACAAGTAGAGGAAGCCACAGGCTAGAGCAAAGAAAGAAAGACATACACCCATCTGTCTATTAAACCTGGGGTTCTGGAACATCAGTTGCTAATAAAGGTTGGAGAAATCCACAGACTGATTCTCAGCTACGGGGGGATCTTGGTTTACACTCAGGGGACATCTGTCAATGTTTAAAGACATTTTTGATTGTCATGACTGGCATCTAGTGGGTAGATGATGAACACCCTTTGATGTCCCATACAGGTATCACACAAAAATGGTGAAGCCCCAATGTCAAAACTGCCAAAGTTAAGAGACTCTACTCTAGACTCAAGAGTTAACATCAGACTTCCAAATGCTCTCCTTACTGGCAGACTGACAGACATCCATCTATGGACTGCACTGTGTCCTTCCAAAGTTCATATGCTGAAGTTCTAATCTAGTATGTGACTGTATTTAGAGATAGGACCCTAAAAGAGGCAAAACCTAAGGTGAGACCATTAGGGCGGGCCCTAATCCAATAGGACTATTGCCCTTATAGAAGAACAAGGGACAGCAGGGATACACACGCATAGAGGAAAAAGCCATGAGAGGATGCTGTGAGAAGATGGTCATGTGCTAGCCAAGGAGAGAGAAACGGAGAAACCAAACCTGCCCACACTCGGATCTGGAATTTCCAGCCTCCTAAACTGTCAGAAAGTAGATGTCTGTTGTTTAAGCCTCATGGTCTGTGGTATTTTGTTATGGCAGCCCTAGCAAACTAATATACCCAATATACAAGTAATGAGAATTCTTTTCCAAAGAAATGGAATGCCCATAGGGAAAAGACCTTCAATCTGCCAACTACAGGTCCCTAGGACTGTTGCCTACTTCCTCAGATGACATGAAGAGGAACTGCCAGCCTGCAAGCACTACCTCCTTTCCTTTTACCTGCTCCTCCCTGCCACATACAGAGCTCAGGGTCAGCTTATCGACTGGTTCTTATACATGATGGAGCAGCCAAAGAGCACTGAGCTTCTGAGGAAACTCTACAACACGAGAGAGAGAGACCAAGACAAACAAGCAGAACACACAACTCTGAAAGGAAACAGACATAGTTTGGAAACACAATTTAACTTTTAAAAGTTCTCTTAATATTACTAAAAAGAGTAAAAATGTCATTGTGTCAACAAAATACAAACAGCTAACAAAGACGAGCTATTATAAAATAAAAATATGACTCTGTAATTCAAATAGATCATGAAGTCTAATAAACGACCAGATAGCAGAACAAAGAGATTTAAAAAAAAAAAAAGAGAGAGAGAGAAAAGGAAAGATATATAGAGGATGAATCCATGAGGCCTCACATCTAATCTACAGACTGACACAAAGAGAAAACCAAGAGGAAGAAATCAAAGAAATATCACAGAGGCTTTTCCAAGAGTCAAAGGACATCAGGATACAAGTTAAAATGCCAATCAAGCACCCAAGGCGAGGAGGTCCCTAAGTCATGTACGTGCATACACAGATGCCTCTAGACCCAGTGTTACGAGAGCCTAGTACATCAGTAATAAAGAGAAGATAATCAGATGATTCAGAAGGAAAGAGAAATTTTAAAGGTACCTCTAAAATACAAGTCCGACCAGCAGGAGACCTCATCGTCGGCTACAATGGATCTGAAGACAGTAGAGCAAAGCCTTCAGAATTCTGTGTGGAAATGGATGTCAACCTTGAATGTCATATTCAATCCAACAAATAAGGATGAGGGAGCAAAAAGCCATTTCTAGAAACGCATTAAACTGAAAACACTACATTTCACACCTTGCAAGCAGTACCGCCTGGAGAGCCCTGGTCCTTGAGAGCGCCCTCTCTGAAGCTCTAAGTCCCCTCCAGGGTCTGGGATGTAGCAGTGCTGCACAGGACAAAACCAAGCTCAGACCTGGTTCTGCATGGGTTCTGGCCTCCAGGGTATCTTCTTTGAAATTTCCTACGGCCTCCTCTAGTGCCTGGGGTCGCCGAGAGCCAGCAGAGCCCCTTGGTGGGGCATCCTAGCTTGGACCAGGGTCCACGTGGGCCCAGTTCCTTTTGATCCCCACCCCCTGTGCTCTCCGACCATCTGCCCTGCACGAGTTCACCAAGATGCCCTAAGGGACTCATGCTGTGGGTTTTCTTGAGGCTCTGGGCGGACCTTGGTTCCAGGAGGGCATCCTGGCAAGTGGATTGAGCCTGCTACCTGGTGTTCTGTTTCTTTCACAGAACCACGTCAGATTGGGCCATGTGAGAATGGCACTGACGATGATTTTAAGTGACTCTCCAACATCACACACAGGACAAGCTAGAGGGTCAGGACCAAGGACCTTCAGCCTGAGCTGCATGGGGGTCCCATGTCTCAGCACTTGCCTGGCTTTGTTTTGCGGTTCTGCCTCTGAATTTAGCACCCAAAGGCAACCGAG
Source organism: Bos taurus (assembly GCF_002263795.3). Taxonomy (NCBI): domain Eukaryota; kingdom Metazoa; phylum Chordata; class Mammalia; order Artiodactyla; family Bovidae; genus Bos; species Bos taurus. The sequence continues at coordinate 82,286,222 of NC_037341.1, forward strand.
AGTGACAACAGGCATTCTTTATTCGGTGTGACCCCAGTTCTCTCCTGCCTCCACTGATGTGAGGACGTCATGTTCTTCCAGTCAGCTGAAGCCTTCCAGATGAGGGACAAACATTCCTCTACCCAGTGAGGCCACTCCTCATTTCTCCTATAGTCCTCTCCTTTGATGGCAGAGAATAGAAGGCAGGGTGCAGTTAACATTAAAATAATCACTTTCTAGGAATGCAGTGACTACTGCAGAAGGAATTCAAGAGAAGAGTTGGAAGACATATTGTTCTATATTTATGTTATAAAATTCCAAGTGGTAAATTCAGCATAACCAGGAAACAAATTATTATTCACATTTTCCTGCATACTCTGGTAAGACTTGAAACTTGTGGTCATCAATAAAATACGGCAATATTCATGAGTGGCATGATGGACGCCACTCATAAGTAATGATTACAGCATTATAAGTAATGCTATAACCAGCATTCAATAAATGGTGTTATATTAATGCACAAATACAGAATCTATATGTTTCAATGCAAATAGGTTCTCGAGAGCTTGGCACTGGTGAATAATAAGTCTTGCTAGTTTTGCTTATAGTGGAAGGTAGCTAGGAATAGTGCATTTTGGCAATAAAGAATACAGAGACAAAGAAGAACCTGAGCATACACTGACTGAACATCAAATATGTAAAATATCTCACCTCTACCTAACATTCTAAATTACATCCAACAAAACACTGGTACCTCCACGTGGTCTTTGTAAAACTTAAAAATTCGATTATTTATGCAGAAAGAGGCCCCCCAAAATGACTTGTCTGAGACCTCCCATATCTAGGAGCAGTTTTGAGGAAATTATCTGAGGGTTGACTTTAGCCTATTAAGTTACATTAAAACAAACAAAAACAGAAGTCCTGGGATCCAGGAAACAGGAGATTTGATCCAGAAAAGCAAAAGACAAGTCTCAGAATAACAAACATGAGCACAAATCTAGAAATCAATCAGTGTGGCTAGGAGAGAATTAGAGGGTTCCTGGAGAAAAGGGAGAAACTCCTGGAAAACAAAAATGCCGTATAAGAAAGGTGACGCGATCACGGTTTTCCTCCTGGCTCTATAGTCAATCACTGTTACTTAACCACACTTAGGTGAAGGATTTATTGATTTTAAGCTTTTATAAACAACCTATAAATAAGGCATGAGACAATTATGATCATAAAACAGAATGGAAATGTCATCGACTTTAGTAACACAGACATAAAAATTCAAATGATAGAAACTGGGAAGCTCAAAGCAGTGAAGGGGGAGGGGCAGGTGCCAGTGGCCTCATCTTTCCAAGTGTAAAGTCAAGGATTATGGCCTTATGATAAACTTGGAAATGAAGGAGTATATTTTTGAAGTTACAAAGTTATCCCATGAAGAAACTAAACAAAGAAGTAATAAGACTATATTGGGAGGATGGGGAAGGACATGGTAGGTATAATGAACTAAATACTCATACATCAGAGCAGCAGATGCAAGATAATGTCTAGAATTGAATTCATCAAGACAATACTTTTTAGAGAATGGATCAGAGGTGCTGTAGGGCAGGAAATTTGTTTTTCATTATGAATATTTTATTTTAAAAACTAAAGGGCAGGCATTTCATTGATAAAAAGTAAATTTTAAATGTTTTGATGACTGAACAAGATGATTTCTAAGGTTCTTTTCATATCTAAATCCAAGGGAACAAGCTCTCAAAGCTTAGTCCACTCAGGAAGAGCCCTGGGATTTTTCCCTTCAGAAAGGCTGACTATCTGATCAGGCAGCCAGTCCACGCCACTGGGAATCTCATAAACGCTGTTTGATTAAAGGTCAAATTTTCCACCTCCTGACTTTATCTTCTCAACAGCTCTAGGAAGCAATTATTAAAACCATCTGCATTTTAGAGATGAGATGCCAATGAGACAAAATTAATTGTCCTGAATGGCATGAGCTTTAAATTGGTTAGACTGCTGTTGGAATACATGGCCTCATTTACTTCAAAATTCTTGTCTTTCCCACTGTATTATACTTCTTGTGCAGAAAGAGAAGACTAAGAAAAATTCTCTGTCCAGAAGCCAATCCCCAGTGAGATGTTTATATAAATGCACTGCCTGCAGTTAGCTCCTTCGGGAACTCGATGGGGAGCTCCTTCTCTATTTGGCTCATGAACATAGGTGATCCATGAGCACACTTCACTAAGGCTTCAAGGGCTCATTAAGGAGACCTGGAAACATCCATCCTAAGTGACTGGGCTCAGACAGTAATCTTCCCGCAATGCAGGAGACATGGATTCAATCCTGGGTCGAGAACATCCCCTGAGAAGGGAATGGCAATCCACGCCAGTATTTCTGCCTGGAGAATTCCACAGACAGAGGAGCCTGAAGGCTACAGTCCATGGGGTTGCGAACAGCTCAGACAACTGAGCAACCAACACTTTTCTTGAGTGACTGGCACCAACGTAGTATACTGCATTCACAGGGCACAGGCTATGATCCTTTGGACCCCCAACTGCAGCATTTTCCTGACATCTTTTGCAAGTCCCAGTCATGATGAGGTATTCCTGCACTTCCTTCTGATGTTGCAGTGAGGAGACTGCTTCCAGGACAAGTGGCTCTCGGAGGGGAGGACCCCAGGAAGATGCTGGCTGGGATGCTTCTCATGCTTGCCAGAGAGAACTTCCCAGTACCTGTCTTCCCAGGGAGTGCTGAGCCACTCACGTTACCTGTCTCAGACTCCTGCTCAGTGCCACAAGGCTGCCGAACTTCTAAAGAGGGTACATTTCAGGTTAACAGCAACAGAGTCCTTGACCTACAGAAACACCACGGGAAACTGGAGAGAGCTGGTGTAAATTTCCACTGAGAATTTGACAATCTAAGTGGCTCTGCCAAATTGGAAACTGCAACCTCACAGCAACTTTGTAAACTCATTATGGTCCCTCTGATCCCTCCTCTTCCCTTTGCTCCTTTCTCCTCTCCCAATCCTGGCTTCCCAGAGATGGGCTTCACAGGGTCCACCCCTTGGGCCAAAACAAGTTGCCCCTTCCCTTCCCCTTTGTCTCTGAGCTTCACTTAGGAGATGGGCCAGTGAACTGGATAACTAATAATACCAGATGCTATGTACTCCTGTACTTTACCTCCCAATAGCATGTCTGCATTCTCCAGGAGGCCTTCAGTGCCTACGTCTAAGTGCTTGACAGATGGAGAACATGTGGGCTCCGTGGCAGGTATACTGATGTGCTCGTCACTTTGAAGCAAGTAACTCAGAACTCCTCAAATCCTCCCAAAGCAGAAACACCTAAAGGCTGTCCTCGCACGGTGCCAGAGCTGTCCTGGGGCTCACGAGGAAAGACCTTAGCCCCTTAAAAGTCCAACTGTCAACTGTGCTACTGCAGTAATATTAGAATATTTTTCTTTGGCCGCTACATATTTCTTAATATTATATTTTAATATTATCTCAGTTTTGTACTCGGGTTTTCTTGGGCTATAGTGAGACCTGATTTACCAAAAATTTACCAAATTACATTATTTAGCAAAACATACTTGGTGTTGATAGTGATCACCTCTTCAGTCCAAGGAAACAAGTGTATAAAGCTACCTTGACATGTGGACTTACATTTTTAGTTTTTAGAAACATTTAAAAAATTCATATTGTTATAAGCATTGGATACATTACTCCATCAATAGAAAATAGGTCTACTCCTTCAGTATATGGATAAAACACAGGAAAAGATACACTTAGGTACCAAGTAAATTGATGAGGAAGTTAAATAGTGATAATTTTTTTTCAAAGATGTGATACAAAACAAGAAGAAAATACTCATGTGAAAGATAATTTAAAAGCAAGCTAGCACTGGTTCATATTTCTTTTAAAGAAACAAAATGTAAAATTTGGAGAACAGACCTTAGGAGATACCAATATTATGGTAACACTTTCTATAGTCCCGAAGAAGGTGAATCTTGAGAAGGGAATACAGTAATGAGAAAAATATTAAAATTAGTTGGATCTTTTTTATTTTAAAATTGGATAGTCTTCAGAATTTGTTTACATATCTATGTATCTATCATCTATCTAACATGTGATTGTGTATATTCAATGCCTTAAAATTTTTTTTTCCCTAGTTTATGATAAAATGAATTTGTCCAAAAATAAATAAATAAAAAATTCATAAAGGGAATACATTCAAAGGCTCGAATTCAAGATTTAAAACAAGAAACAAGGAGGCAGGGAGATAAGTATGAGGAAAAGAACCACTTACATTATAAGTCTTAAAGAATGGTCACATTAGACTCATATACTCCAAACAAAAATAACATGTTTAAAATAAACACATAGGCTCTGTCTTTCAGTGGTTGGGATATGTAAACTTAGCCTAAATTTCTTGAATGGATATGCAATAAATCTATTTATAACATTTTCTCTGTCCTACTTAACTTATGACTAATCCTAAACAATTAGAGAGTCAGATGGCTGAGTATTTAAAGCAGCCAAACATTCCAAACAAACAAGGGGTAATTTCTACTGAAAGCTGGAGACCTGAGCCCCTGTAGGTATATGTTTATGGGACAACTCAGGAAGAGCTGCAAATGGAAACTGCAAAAGGAATCTCCAGAATGCTGCAGTCTCAATATAAGGGAAAAAGGAGGTGCCTTAAAATGTAAGTGGCATGGTCACCTTGGTGGCAGGGCCAGGAGGACTCTCCACTTAATAACTTTAGAAGCAACTTTCACTGTTTTCTGTGCATCTCATGAAATTCTACCATGTGGACCTTTCTCTTAAAAATTTTAAAAATAGAAACCTTTATCCACTGCTGTCTTTTAATTGTGCCAACATCTCTAAAATCTCTCAACACCCCCCTCCAAGATAAATCTTTTATAAAGAACCCTAAGACTATCATTTCACGAACACTTGAAAATATTTTCTTAACACTGTCCAACAGTGCTCAAAAACCAGCCTGATACATATAGAGCCTCCTTTGTGGAATAACAAGATTATTTTTACCATTTTCCGAATCTCACAAATCTGACCTGTCACCAGAGAACTTCTAAAAATATCAGGATTATAATGATATCCTTCATCACTTCCCTCCTAGCTTGTGCCTTCATTACTAGCGTTGAGTTTTTATGTATTTCCTGAGAGCCCTCTCTGATCACAGCACTCGTCATTTCACTGCTTCAAGATGTGGGACAGAATAGCTATCTTGGGAAGGTGGCTGATTTTTTTTCCCCACCTTTAAAGACAAGGTGTTTTTGCAAAACATTCAGTTCAGTTCGCTTTCTGCCTATCTCTTAAATCACGTGTTTGAGTTGGAAGTGTATTGGAAAGGATCCTGGAAAACAAATGCTGACTGAGGAGGAACTTGTTTTTTCACTGCAGCCAATTCAATTCAGCAGCAACATTTATCAAGCACCTACTATGTACTAGGAATGTAAAGATGAATAAAATACTCTTTGCCCTCAAGTAGCTCACAGCTTACCAGGATAGACAATCCCAGTAACAAGTAATAACAGCAAGCCGTGACAGGGCAATAAATCACACTGCACACTGCTGTCTGTGTAAACATATGAGAACACCTGTAAGGGAGCAGCAAATAGTACTGAGGGAAATCAGAAAGGAAATGTAATGCGAAACCAAAGGATATTTCAGAGAGAGAGCCCAGCAGTCTCTTGGTGCTTGGAAATGTGTCTCAATCTTGATATATCTGGAGCTGAAAAAAACATCATCTCTTAAAGAGTTGTTAGCCCCACCTGCTTTTTGGGTAGAATTTAGAATATATTCTTGGAGGTGGATCCTCTTCCATTTGTTCTTGATTCATTCTGGTGAGTCTTTAGTCCTGCTTAGAGAGAAGCACCTACTCACTGGTCTTGCAGAAGCCCTGAACAGCAGGAGTATTTCAATCGCAGATAACTTCCCGTGGAGGATGTTCATTATTCTAAAATGACAAAAGCTATCTTCAGATTAGGCAGAGATGCATCAGTGATATTGTTGACTATGACAGCATCTATTGGGCTTCCCTTGTGGCTCAGCTGGTAAAGAATCTGCCTGCAATGTGGGAAAAGGGAAAGGCTACACATTCCATTATTCTGGCCTGGACTCCATGGGGTCACAAAGAGTTGGACACGACTGAACGACTTTCACTAACACGTGTTCACTATATTATTCTATTTTTTGTACATTTATTTGAAATGTTTCACACACTAGATTAATTGCAATCAGTTTAAAGACCTATAACAAAATTATTAAAATGAAATCCTCAGCATCCCTGAATTTCAAGAGAGAGATCCATAAATTATAAACCCACAGCAAACATTATCCTCAATGGTGAAAAATGGAAAGCATTTCCCCTAAAGTCAGGAACAAGACAAGGGTGCCCACTCTCACCACTACTATTCAACATAGCTTTGGAAGTTTTAGCCACAGCAATCAGAGAAGAAAAAGGAATAAAAGGAATACAGGTTGGAAAAGAAGATGTGAAACTCACTGTTTGCAGATGACATGATCCTCTACATAGAAAATCCTAAAGACTCCACCAGAAAATTACTAGAGCTAATCAATGAATATAGTAAAGTTGTAGGATATAAAAATAACACACAGAAATCCCTTGCATTCCTATACACTAACAAGGACAAAACAGAAAGAGAAATTTAGGAAACAATTCCATTCACCATTGCAATGAAAAGAATAAAATACTTAGGAATATATCTACCTAAAGAAACAAAAGACCTATATATAGAAAACTATAAAACACCGATGAAAGTAATCAAAGATGTCACAGATAGATGGAGAAATATACTATGTTCATGGGTCAGAAGAATGAATATAGTGAAAATGAGTATAATAACCAAAGAAATCTATAGATTCAATGCAATCCCTATCAAGCTACCAACAGTATTTTTGACAGAACTAGAACAAATAATTTCACAATTTGTATGGAAATACAAAAAAACTCAAATAGCCAAAGAAATCTTGAGAAAGAAGAATGGAACTAGAGGAAACAACCTGCCTGAATTCAGACTATCTTAAAAAGTTAAAGTCATCAAGATTGTATGCTACTGGCACAAAGACAGAAGTACAGATCAATGGAAAAAAAATAGAAAGCCCCGAGATAAATGCACATACCTATGAACACCTTATATTTGACAAAGGAGGCAAGAATATACAATGGAGAAAACACAATCTCTTCAACAAGTGGTGCTGGGAAAGCTGGTCAACTGCTTGTAAACGAATGAAACTAGAACACTTTTTAACACCATACACAAAAATAAGCTCAAAATGGATTAAAGATCTAAACGTAAGACCAGAAACTATAAAACTCTTAGAGGAAAACATAGGCAAAACACTCTCTGACATAAATCACAGGAGGATCCTCTATGACCAACCTCCCAAAGTAATGGAAACAAAAACAAAAATAAACAAACGGGACCTAATTAAACTTAAAAGATTTTGGACAATGAAGGAAACTATAAGCAAGGTGAAAAGACAGCCTTCAGAATGGGAGAAAATAATAGCAAATGAAGCAACTGACAAAGAATTAATCTCAAAAATGTACAAGCAGCTCCTGCAGCTCAATTCCAGAAAAATAAGTGACCCAATCAAAAAATGGGCCAAAGAAGTAAATAGACATTTCTCCAAAGAAGACATACAGATGGCTGACAAACACATGAAAAGATGCTCGACATCACTCATTATCAGAGAAATGAAAATCAAAACCATGATGAGGTACCATCTCATGCCAGTCAGAATGGCTGCTATCAAAAATTCTATAAACAACAAATGCTGAAGAGGGTGCAGAGAAAAGGAAACCCTCTTAGGCTGTTGGTGGGAATGCCAAATAGTACAGTCACTATGGAGAATAGTGTGGAGATTCCTTAAAAAACTGGAAATAAAACTGCCATTAGTTCAGTTCAGTTCAGTCGTTCAGTCGTGTCCGACTCTTTGCAACCCCAAAAATAGCAGCACACCAGGCCTCCCTGTCCATCACCAACTCCTGGAGTTCACTCAGACTCACGTCCATCCAGTCAGTGATACCATCCAGCCATCTCATCCTCTGTTGTCCCCTTCTCCTCCTGCCCCCAATTCCTCCCAACATCAGAGTTTTTTCCCATGAGACAAAGCTTCGCATGAGGTGGCCAAAGTACTGGAGTTTCAGCTTTAGCATCATTCTTTCCAAAGATATCCCAGGGCTGGTCTCCTTTAGAAAGGAGTGGTTGGATCTCCTTGCAGTCCAAGGGACTCTCAAGAGTCTTCTCCAACACCACAGTTCAAAAGCATCAATTCTTCGGCACTCAGCCTTCTTCACAGTCCAACTCTCACATCCATACATGACCACAGGAAAAACCATAGCCTTGACCAGACGGACCTTTGTTGCCAAAGTAATGTCTCTTCTTTTCAATATGCAATCTAGGTTGGTCATAACTTTTCTTCCAAGGAGTAAGCGTCTTTTAATTTCATGGCTGCAGTCACCATCTGCAGTGATTTTGGAGCCCAGAAAAATAAAGTCTGACACTGTTTCCACTGTTTCCCCATCTATTTGTCATGAAGTGATAGAACCAGATGCCATGATCTTCATTTACTGAATGTTGAGCTTTAAGCCAACTTTTTTCACTCTCCTCTTTCATCTTTATCAAGAGGCTTTTTAGATCCTCTTCACTTTCTGCCATAAGGGTGGTGTCATCTGCATATGTGAGGTTATTGATATTTCTCCTGGCAATCTTGATTCTAGCTTGTGCTTCTTCAAGCCCAGCGTTTCTCATGATGTACTCTGCATATAAGTTAAATAAACAGAGTGACAATATACAGCCTTGACGGACTCCTTTTCCTATTTGGAACCAGTCTGTTCTTCATGTCCAGTTCTAACTGTTGCTTTCTGAGCTGCATATAGGTTTCTCAAGAGGCAGGTCAGGTGGTCTGGTATCCCCATGTCTTGAAGAGTTTTCCACAGTTTATTGTGATAAACACAGTCAAAGGCTTTGGCATAGTCAATAAAGAAGAAATGTTTTTCTGGAACTCTCTTGCTTTTCCAATGATCCAGTGGATGTTGGCAATTTTCTCTCTGGTTCCTCTGCCTTTTCTAAAACAAGCCTGAACAACTGGAAGTTCACAGTTCATGTATTGCTGAAGCCTGACTTGGAGAATTTTGAGCGTTACTTGACTAGTGTGTGAGATGAGTGCAATTGTGTGGTACTTTGAGCATTCTTTGGCATTGCCTTTCTTTGGGATTGGAATGAAAACTGAACTTTTCCAGTCCTGTGGCCACTGCTGAGTTTTCCAAATGTGCTGGCATATTGAGTGCAGCACTTTCACAGCATCATCTTTCAGGATTTGAAAGAGGAATTCCATCACCTCCTCTAGCTTTGTTTGTAGTGATGTTCTCTAAGGCCCACTTGACTTCACATTCCAGGATGTCTGGTTCTAGATGAGTGATCATACCATCGTGATTATCTGGGTCATGAAGATCTTTTTTGTACAGTTCTTCTGTGTATTCTTGCCACCTCTTCTTAATATCTTCTGCTTCTGTTAGGTCCATACCATTTCTGTCCTTTATCAAGCCCATCTTTGCATGAAATGTTCCCTTGGTATCTCTAGTTTTCTTGAAGAGATCTCTGGTCTTTCCCATTCTGTTGTTTTCCTCTATTTCTTTGCATTCATTGCTGAAGAAGGCTTTCTTATCTCTTCTTGCTATTCTTTGGGACTCTGCATACAGATGCTTATATCTTTCCTTTTCTCCTTTGCATTTCACATCTCTTCTTTTCACAGCTATTTGTAAGGCCTCCCCAGACAGCCATATTGCTTTTTTGCATTTCTCTTCCATGCAGATGGTCTTGATCCCGGTCTCCTGTACAATGTCATGGACCTCAGTCCATAGTTCATCAGGCACTCTATCTATCAGATCTAGTCCCTTAAATCTATTTCTTACTTCCACTGTATAATCATAAGGGATTTGATTTAGGTCATACCTGAATAGTCTAGTGGTTTTCCCTACTTTCTTCAATTGAATTCTGAATTTGGCAATAAGGAGTTCATGATCTGAGCCACAGTCAGCTCCTGGTCTTGTTTTTGTTGACTGTATAGAGCTTCTCCATCTTTGGCTGCAAAGAATATAATCAATCTGATTTCAGTGTTGACCATCTGGTGATGTCCATGTGTAGAGTCTTCTCTTGTGTTGTTGGAAGAGGGTGTTTGCTATGACCAGTGCATTTTCTTGGCAAAACTCTATTAATCTTTGCCCTGCTTCATTCCGTATTCCAAGGCCAAATTTGCCTGTTACTCCAGGTGTTTCTTGACCTCCTACTTTTGCATTCCAGTCCCCTATAATGAAAAGGACATCTTTTTTGGGTGTCAGTTCTAAAAAGTCTTGTAGGTCTTCATAAAACCATTCAACATCAGCTTCTCAGCATTACTGGCTGGGGGATAGACTTGGATTACTGTGATATTGAATGGTTTGCCTTGGAAACGAACAGAGATCATTCTGTCGTTTTTGAGATTTCATCCAAGTACTGCATTTTGAATTCTTTTGTTGACCATGATGGCTACTCCATTTCTTCTGAGGGATTCCTGCCTGCAGTAGTAGATATAATGGTCATCTGAGTTAAATTCACCCATTCCAGTCCATTTTGTTCGCTGATTCCTAGAATGTTGACATTCACTCTTGCCATTTCCTGTTTGATCACTTCCAATTTGCCTTGATTCACGGACCTGACATTCCAGGTTCCTATGCAATATTGCTCTTTACAGCATCAGACCTTGCTTCTATCACCAGTCACATCCACAACTGGGTATTGTTTTTGCTTTGGCTCCATCCCTTCATTCTTTCTGGAGTTATTTCTCCACTGATCTCCAGTAGCATATTGGGCACCTACTGACCTGCGGAGTTCCTCTTTCAGTATCCTATCATTCTGTCTTTTCATACTGTTCATGGGGTTCTTAAGGCAAGAATACTGAAGTGGTTTGCCATTCCCTTCTCCACTGGACCACATTCTGTCAGACCTCTCCACCATGACCTGCCCGTCTTGGGTGGCCCCACAGGCATGGCTTAGTTTCACTAAGTTAGACAAGGCTGTGATATCCTAGTGTGATTAGATTGAGTAGTTTTCTGTGATTCTGGTTTCAGTGTGTCTGCCCTCTGATGCCCTCTTGCAATACGTACCGTCCAAGGTAAGGAGCAGCGGCTGCACTTTGCTGGAGCAGCCGTGAAGACATATCCCACGTCCAAGGTAAGAGAAACCGAAGTAAGACGATAGGTATTGCAAGAGGGCATCAGAGGGCAGACACACTGAAACCATACTCACAGAACTGCCATATGAACCAGCAATCCCACTGCTGTGCATACACACTGAGGAAGACAGAATTGAAAGGGACTTGTGTACCCTAATGTTCATTGCAGCACTGTTTACAGTAGGTAGGACATGGAAACAACCTTGATGTTCTTTGGCAGCTGAATGGATAAGACAGGTGTGGTACATATATACAATGGAATATTACTCAGCTATTAAAAAGAGTGCATTTGAATCAGTTCTAATGAGGTGGGTGAAACTGGTGCCTATTATACAGAGTGCAGTAAGTCAAAAAGAAAAACACCAATACAGTATATTAACACACATATATATATGGAATTTAGAAAGATGGTAATGATTACCCTATATGTCAGAGAGAAAAATTGACACAGATATAAAGAACAGACTTTTGGACTCTGTGGGAGAAGGAGAAGGTGGGATGGTTTGAGAGAATAGCACTGAAACATGTGTATTATCATATGTGAAATAGATTGCCAGTCCAGGTTCAATGCATGAAACAGGACACTCAGGGCCAGTGCACTAGGATGACCCTGAATGAGGGGATGGGGAGGGAAGTGGGAAGGGGATTCAGGATGGGGGAAACATGTACACTCAGAGCTGATTCATGTCAATGTATGGCAAAAAACCACTACAGTATTGTAAAGTAATTAGCCTCCAATGAAAATAAATAAATAAATTAAAAAAATAATTGTTAATGGTGTGAGAAAATGTTCAATATGTCTTAAAATAATGGCATAGTGGAGGAGCTAAGATGGCGGAGGAGTCAGACAGGGAGAACACTTTCTCCCCCACAAATTCATCAAAAGAACATTTAAACGCCGAGTAAATTCCACAAAACAACTTCTGAATGCTGGCAGAGGACATCAGGCACCCAGAAAAGCAACCTATGTCTTCGAAAGGAAGTAGGAAAAAATATATAAGACAAAGAAAGAGACAAAAGAGGGAGGGATGGAGCTCCGTCCCGGGAAGGGAGTCTTAAAAAGAGAGAAGTTTCCAAACACCAGGAAACCTTCTCATTGCCGAATCTGTGCCGAGCCTTGGAAGCACAGAGGGCAACATAACAGGGAGGAAAAATAAATAAACAATTAAAACCCACAGATTACGAGCCCTACGGTAACTCCCCCAGCAGAGAAGCAGCACAGACGCCTGCATCCGCCATTAGCAAGCAGGGGCTGGGCAGGGAGGTGCGGCGCGGGCTGCATCGTTTAGAATAAGGATCTGGCCTGAATACCCCGAGCATTATCTGAGCGAAATAATTTGGGCTAGCAAACCAGACTGTGGGATATCTTTCATGCGAAAAGCCAGCCCTAACCTAAGACACTGCCAGGCCCGTGCATGGAACAAAGGACTGTACAGAGATAGCCGGCTACAGACCGTCCCCCTCTGGTGACAGGCAGCCAGAGCCAGAAGGGGGCGATCGCAGCCCCAGAGAGACGTTATCTACAAAACCGTAAGCAGGCTTCTTTGCTAACTAAAACTTCTTGGGGGTCTGGATGGTCAACATCCACCTGAGAAGGTGTGCCAGTTGTACACCTAGATAACCGAGTGGCAGGGAGGCGATATGTCGCAGCAATCACGCTGGCCAAACACCTCATCACCTGAGCTGCTCGGACCTGGGAAGGGTACAAAACGCAGGCCCAACAGAGTCTGCGCCTCTGAGGACTACCCGAGTGCCTGAACCTGAGCAGCTTAGACCTGGGAGGTGCAAGCAGCACAGGGCCGGCCACAGATGGTTCCCAGCGGGGCAGCCTAGAGCCTGAGCAGTGTGGGCAGGGAGGCTACACGCACCGTGAGCGGGGGCAGACCCAGTGTGGCTGAGGCACTGTGAGCACACGCCAGTGTTATTTGTTTGCAGCGTTCCAAAGTGTCCACCACCGTCCCCTTTGTGTCAGGGCAGAAACCAGACACTGAAGAGACCAGCAAACAGAAGAAGCTATAACAGAGGAAACCGCCTTGGAAGCTACAGGCAATAGATTAAAACCCTGTGGTTAGAACTGAATACATAGGAAGGGGCCTATAGATCTTGAGAAATATAAGTCGGACCAAGGAACTAGCCGAAAATGAACTGACCCCACAATACCCAAAAAAACCAGGAAAGTCCTAGATATATTTTTACTATTTTTATGATCATTCTTTCTTTTTTTTTTTTAATTTTTAAAAAAATTTTAAGTCCTCTATTATTCCTTTAATTTTCACTTTTATAACCTACTATTACTTTGCAAAAAAAAAAAGACCTTATTTTTTTTTAAAAAGCAAACTTCATATATATATTTTTTATAATTTTTGTGACCTTGTTTTTTTTTTTTTTTTTCTTCTTTTCTTCAACATTGTAGTTTTGAAATTCCAAACTCTACTCTAGATTTTTAATTTTAGCTTTTTGGTATTTGTTATCAATTTTGTACCTATATATTTTTTTTATAATTTCTGTGACTTTTTTTTGTAGCTCTCTTTCTTTCTCTTCTTCTTTTATATACCATTGTATATCTGAAATTCCAAACTCTACTCTAGATTTTTAATTTATGCTTTTTGGTATTTGTTATCAATTTTGTACCTATATTTTCTTTATAATTTTTGGGACTTTTTTTTTCCTCTCTCTTTCTTTGCCTTCTTCTTTTCTTTAACATTGTATTTTTTGAAATTCCAAACTCTAGATTTTTAATTTTTGCTTTTATGTATTTGTTACCAATTTTGTACCTTTAAGAACCCAATCTTCAGTACCCATTTTTCACTAGGGAGCGGGGTTACTGGCTTGACTGCTCTCTCACTCTTTGGACTCTCCTTTTTCTCTACCAGGTCACCTGTGTCTCCTCCCTAACCCCTTTCTACTCTATGCAACTCTGTGAATTTCTGTGTGTTCCAGATGGTGGAGAACACTTAGGGAACTGATTACTGGCTGGATCTGTCTCCCTCTTTTTCATTCCCCCTTTTATCCTCCTGGCCACCTCTGTCTCCTTCCTCCTTCTTTTCTTCTCTATATAATTCCGTGAACATCTCTGAGTGGTCCAATTGTGGAGTGCACATAAGGAAGGGATTACTGGCTAGCCTTCTCCCTCCTCTATTGATTCCACCTCATCTCATTCGGGTCACCTCTAACTGCCTCCTACCTTCTTTTCTTCTCCATGTAACGCTGTGAACCTCTCTGGGTGGCCCTCACTGTGGAGAAACTTTTCATCTTTAACCTAGATGTTTTATCAATGGTGCTGTATAGAAGGAGAAGTTTTGAAACTACTGTAAAAATAAGACCGATAACTGGAAGCAGGAGGCTTAAGTCCAAACCCTAACTCCAGGGAACTCCTGACTTCAGGGAACATTAATTGACAGAAGCTCATCAAATGCCTCCATACCTACACTGAAACCAAGCACCACACAAGGGCCAACAAGTTCCAGGGCAAGACACACCAAGCAAATTCTCCAGCAACACAGGAACACAGCCCTGAGCTCCAAGATACAGGCTGCCCAAAGTCACCCCAAAACCATAGATATCTCATAACTCAGTACTGGACACTTCATTGCACTCCAGAGAGAAGAAATACAGCTCCACCCACCAGAACACCGATACAAGCTTCCCTAACCAAGAAACCTTGACAAGACACCTGTACAAACCCAGACACACCGAGGAAACGCCACAATAAAGAGAATTCCACAAACTGCCAGAATACAGAAAGGACACCCCAAACTCAGCAATTTAAACAAGATGAAGAGACAGAGGAATACCAAGCAAGTAAAGGAACAGGATAAATGCCTACCAAACCAAACAAAAGAGGAAGAGATAGGGAATCTGCCTGATAAAGAATTCCAAATAATGATAGTGAAATTGATCCAAAATCTTGAAATTAAAATGGAATCACAGATAAATAGCCTGGAGACAAGGATTGAGAAGATGCAAGAAAGGTTTAACAAGGACCTAGAAGAAATAAAAAAGAGTCAATATATAATGAATAATGCAATTAATGAAATAAAAAACACTCTGGAGGCAACAAATAGTAGAGTAACAGAGGCAGAAGATAGGATTAGTGAATTAGAAGATAGAATGGTAGAAATAAATGAATCTGAGAGTAAAAAAGAAAAACAAATTAAAAGAAATGAGGACAATCTCAGAGACCTCCAGGACAGTATTAAACACTACAACATTCGAATCATAGGGGTCCCAGAAGAAGAAGACAAAAAGAAAGACCATGAGAAAATACTTGAGGAGATAATAGTTGAAAACTTCCCTAAAATGGGGAAGGAAATCATCACTCAAGTCCAAGAAACGCAGAGAGTCCCAAACAGGATAAACCCAAGGTGAAACACCCCAAGACACATATTAATCAAATTAACAAAGATCAAACACAAAGAACAAATATTAAAAGCAGCAAGGGAAAAACAACAAATAACACACAAGGGAATTCCCATAAGGATAACAGCTGATCTTTCAATAGAAACTCTCCAAGCCAGGAGGGAATGGCAAAACATACTTAAAGCGATGAAAAAAAAAAAAAAAAAAAACTTACAGCCCAGATGATTGTACCCAGCAAGGATCTCATTCAAATATGAAGGAGAAATCAAAAGCTTTACAGAGAAGCAAAAGCTGAGAGAATTCAGCACCACCAAATCAGCTCTCCAACAAATACTAAAAGATATTCTCTAGACAGGAAACACAAAAAGGGTGTATAAATTTGAACCCAAAACAATAAAGTAAATGGCAACGGGATCATACTTATCAATAATTACCTTAAATGTAAATGCGTTGAATGCCCCAACCAAAAGACAAAGACTGGCTGAAAGGATACAAAAACAAGACCCCTGCATATGCTATCTACAAGAGACCCACCTCAAAACAGGGGACACATACAGACTGAAAGTGAAGGGCTGGAAAAAGGTTTTCCATGCAAATAGGGACCAAAAGAAAGCAGGAGTAGCAATACTCACATTAGACAAAATAGACTTTAAAACAAAGGCTGTGAAAAGAGACCAAGACGGTGACTATATAATGATCAAAGGATCAATCCAAGAAGAAGACATAACAATTATAAGTATATATGCACCCAACACGGGAGCAACGCAATATGTAAGAGAAATGCTAACAAGTATGAAAGGAGAAATTAACAATAGCACAATAATAGTGGGAGACTTTAATATCCCACTCAAACCTATGGATAGATCAACTAAACAGAAAATTAACAAGGAAACACAAACTTTAAACAATACAATAGACCAGTTAGACCTAATCTATATCTATAGGACATTTCACCCCAAAACAATGAATTTCACCTTTTTCTCAAGCGCACATGGAACCTTCTCCAGGACAGATCACATCCTGGGTCATAAACCTAGCCTTGGTAAATTCAAAAAAGACTGAAATCATTCCAAGCATCTTTTCTGACCACAATGCAGTAAGATTAGATCTCAATAACAGGAGAAAAACTATTAAAAATTCCAACATATGGAGGCTGAACAACACGCTGCTGAATAACCAACAAATCATAGAAGAAATAAAAAAAGAAATCAAAATTTGCATAGAAACGAATGAAAATGAAAACACAACAACCCAAAACCTGTGGGACACTGTAAAAGCAGTCCTCAGGGGAAAGTTCATAGCAATACAGGCATACATCAAGAAACAAGAAAAAAGTCAAATAAATAACCTAACTCTACACCTAAAGCAACTAGAAAAGGCAGAAATGAAGAACCCCAGGGTTAGTAGAAGGAAAGAAATCTTAAAAATTAGGGCAGAAATAAATGCAAAAGAAACAAAAGAGACTATAGCAAAAATAAACAAAGCCAAAAGCTGGTTCTTTGAAAGAATAAATAAAATTGGCAAACCATTAGCCAGACTCATCAAGAAACAAAGGGAGAAAAATCTAATCAATAAAATTAGAAATGAAAATGGAGAGATCACAACAGACAACACAGAAATACAAAGAATCAAAAGAGACTACTATCAGCAATTATATGCCAATAAAATGGACAACGTGGAAGAAATGGACAAATTCTTAGAAAAGTACAACTTTCCAAAACTGAACCAGGAAGAAATAGAAAATCTTAACAGATGCATCACAAGCACGGAAATTGAAACTGTAATCAGAAATCTTCCAGCAAACAATAGCCCAGGTCCAGACGGCTTCACAGCTGAATTCTACCAAAAATTTAGAGAAGAGCTAACACCTATCCTACTCAAATTCTTCCAGAAAATTGTAGAGGAAGATAAACTTCCAAACTCATTCTATGAGGCCACCATCACCCTAATACCAAAACATGACAAAGATCCCACAAAAAAAAGAAAACTACAGGCCAATATCACTGATGAACATAGATGCAAAAATCCTTAACAAAATTCTAGCAATCAGAATCCAACAACACATTAAAAAGATCATACACAATGACCAAGTGGGCTTTATCCCAGGGATGCAGGGATTCTTCAATATTCACAAATCAATCAATGTAATACACCACAATAACAAATTCAAAAATAAAAACCATATGATTATCTCAATAGATGCAGAGAAAGCCTTTGACAAAATTCAACATCCATTTATGATAAAAACTCTCCAGAAAGCAGGAATAGAAGGAACATACCTCAACATAATAAAAGCTATATATGACAAACCCACAGCAAACATTATCCTCAATTGCTGGGGACCAGCCCCAGCTGATCCAGGGTATTCGAAGGAGAGACGGCCTAGGCGACTATTTATATGCTAATTAGAGATATAGAGAACAATAGAATGAGGATAGCTCAGTAGGAAAATTCAGTGGAGAAAAGAAGCTGAGTAGCTTGGTTTACGCGGGAGACCAATAAAACTTCAAGACAAGAAGTTTGCACCACTGACGTAGGCCGCAGGCGCCCTCTCGAATAGCGGAAGGTGTCTCACCCTAGACACCTTCTCGAGTGGGTCTTAGAAGCCCAGGCATGATTAGTCAGCGTGGTGGGTTCCGCGCTCCAGATGGAGACTCAGCTGGAAGTTAAAGGGAAGAATGACATGGGGAGACCAAGCGCTGGTGAACAAGGCCCGTAGCTTTATTTTTAACAGGGGCTTTTATACCCTAAGTTACACATAGAGGATAATAGGGGATGCAAAGTCAGCAGTCTTTGGTTCTTATCAAAAACCAAGGTTTCTTTCCTGCAAATGTATCGTATACAAATGGTTTAGGTGATTTACATCATCTTCTGGCCAGAAGGCCTACTAACATTTTATGACTCTTGACAAGGACTTATCAACAAAGACTTACTTTCTCTAAGAGTAATTATTTCAAGGTTTGGCACCATCTTCCAAAGATAAAATTGCATTCCTATAGGGCGGATGTGTAATGGGTTTACAACAAAGAAAGAATTTATTACCTTAAGGGTCTAAAGTTACTAACACCAAGGCCACTACTTATTTTTTCTACATACCCACTATTAATTGATACATATTCAAGGATACAATTCAGGGGATGTGAAAACTTGGCAACAAGCATTGACTCATCAATGAAATCCTTTACTAGTTTATTCTGACAGTTTTTAACTCTCTGAGAGGCTCTAAGCTATTTGAATATCTTAAGCTTCCCATTCCTCTGGAGGCTAGGAGACTGTAAACAATCGTATGCATAGCTGCAGGAGTCCGGGTAAACTTGTCAGGCGAGTTAGAGAGCCATCAGAGGGGTTTGGATTTAAACACTCCTAATTGCCCAGGAACTTTATTAATTGGAGCTGTAAGTTAACTCTTTGACACAGAGAGAGAGAGACGGTGGTAGGGGACAGCCCCCAGTAAAGTCAGAGGTGAGAGCACAAAGCAATAAAGTAGGCAGACTCTGGTTTTTTGGGGGAAAATGCTCGAGAATATCCGGGGGGACTCCTGAGGCTCGATCCCGCCTTTGCGTATGCCGAGCCTCCTACCTCATGACCTTTGTCACGAGTGGAATGCCTCACCGGCTCCCCGCACTCAATGGTGAAAATTTGAAAGCATTTCCTCTAAAGACAGGAACAACACAAGGGTGCCCACTTTCACTACTACTATTCAACATAGTTTTGGAAGTTTTGGCCATAGCAATCAGAGCAGAAAAAGAAATAAAAAGAATCCAAATTGGAAAAGAAGAAGTAAAACTCTCACTATTTGCAGATGACATGATCCTCTACATAGAAAACCCTAAAGACTCCACCAGAAAATTATCAGAACTAATCAATGATTATAGTAAAGTTGCAGGATATAAAATCAACACACAGAAATCCTTTGCATTCCTATACACTAATAATGAGAAAACAGAAAGAGAAATTAAGGAAACAATTACATTCACCATTGCAACGAAAAGAATAAAATACTTAGGAATATATCTACCTAAAGAAACTAAAGACCTATATACAGGAAACTATAAAACACTGGTGAAATAAATCAAAGAGGACACCTATAGATGGAGAAATATACCATGTTCATGGATTGGAAGAATCAATATAGTGAAAATGAGTATACTACCCAAAGCAATTTATAGATTCAATGCAATCCCTATCAAGCTACCAACGGTATTCTTCACAGAGCTAGAACAAATAATTTCACAATTTGTATGGAAATACAAAAAACCTCGAATAGCCAAAGCAATCTTGAGAAAGAAGAATGGAACTGGAGGAATCAACCTACCTGACTTCAGGCTCTACTACAAAGCCACAGTCATCAAGACAGTATGGTACTGGCACAAAGACAGAAATATAGATCACTGGAACAAAATAGAAAGCCCAGAGATAAATCCACGCACATATGGATACCTTATCTTTGACAAAGGAGGCAAGAATATACAATGGATTAAAGACAATCTCTTTAACAAGTGGTGCTGGGAAATCTGGTCAACCACTTGTAAAAGAATGAAACTAGAGCACTTTCTAACACCGTATAGAAAAAATAAACTCAAAATAGATTAAAGATCTAAACATAAGACCAGAAACTATAAAACTCCTAGAGGAGAACATAGGCAAAACACTCTCTGACATAAAGCACAGCATGATCCTCTATGACCCACCTCCCAGAATATTGGAAATAAAAGCAAAAATAAACAAATGGGACCTAATTGAACTTAAAAGCTTCTGCACATCAAAGGAAACTATTAGCAAGGTGAAAAGACAGCTTTCAGAATGGGAGAAAATAATAGCAAATGAAGCAACTCACAAACAACTAATCTCAAAAATATACAAAAATATACAACCCTGGATGGGTTGCCATCTCCTCCTCCAGGGGATCTTCCCCACCCAGGGACTGAACCCCCACCTCCTGTGTCTCCTGTACTGGCAGGCGAATTCTTCACCTCTGAGCCACTAATATGCGTGTGTGTTAGTCAGGCTTAGTCACGTCCAACTCTCTGGGACCCCAAGGACTGGGACCTGCCAGGCTCCTTTGTCCGTGGAATTCTCCAGGCAAGAATACTGGAGTGGGTTTCCATTTCCTTCTCCAGTAGATCTTCCCAACCCAGGGATCAAACCTGGGCCTCCCACCATTCCAAGCAGATTCTTTAACATTTGAGCCACCAGGGAAACCCTAATACAGAACCTCAAATATGTATGCTTTCATTTTTAATTATTTATTTTGTTAGGAATAACCAAAGAAGAAAGTTTGTTACTATCTTAAACTAAGAGTATCTTATTTAAGAAACTTTCATGAACTATACAACTTGATATATCTCAGATTTAAACATGTTAATGTTGTCTAGGAATTAAAAGAGCCACCTAAAAAAGGAGATCACCTTAACGGTTATCAATTTTCCTTCATGCTCTAGTTTAGTAATATTAATTATACCAAGGAGGAGTATATCAAAATCTCCACCAGCAAATTTTAAAGTGGAAATGTGAGCATGAAATATAATGAAAAGTTAGGAAATTACATTTTATCTGGGAAGTGTACTACAGACTCATAATAGATTTGGACCCATGGGGTTGTGCAAGCAAGACTTGCTACAATGACAAGACTTTCAAAACTCTCACCTGGACAAAGAGAGGACGGCTGCTTTTCCAACACCTCTGTGAAGGCAGCCCATGCTGGCTGTAACCCATCTGCCACCGGAAATCCAGTAAAATACTCCTAGCTGAACCCAAACCTAAATGTTTCACTATTCCTTCAGAGCCCTACCTACTCCTTATATTTCCCCACCTTCCTATTAAGTTGTTATTGTTGTTCAGTCACTAAGTTGTGTGCGACTCTTTGCGACCCCATGGACTGTAGCCCACCAGGCTCCTCTGTCCATGGGGTTTTCCAGGCAAGAATACTGGAGTGGGTTGCCATTTCCTTCTCCAGTCTATAAAGTACACAGCCACAACCCTATATAGAAACACCTAGTTCTTTAATTTTTCCTTTTTACCAAGTTGCATAAAGAGTTACAGAATTAAAAGTTTAGAGCTATTTCACTTAATAGAAAACAAAACATTTACCACTATTCCTTCTAAAGTCATGGATATGTGCAGAAACCACAAATAAAAAAAAGAAAAAAAAAATATACAAGCAACTCCTACAGCTCAATTCCAGAAAAATAAATGACCCAATCAGAAAATGGGCCAAAGAACTAAATAGACATTTCTCCAAAGAAGACATACAGATGGCTAACAAACACATGAAAAGATGCTCAACATCACTCATTATCAGAGAAATGCAAATCAAAACCACTATGAGGTACCATTTCACACCAGTCAGAATGGCTGCAATCCAAAAGTCTACAAATAATAAATGCTGGAGAGGGTGTGGAGAAAAGGGAACCCTCTTACACTGTTGGTGGGAATGCAAACTAGTACAGCCACTATGGAGAACAGTGTGGAGATTCCTTAAAAAACTGGAAATAGAACTGCCTTATGATCCAGCAGTCCCACTGCTGGGCATACACACTGAGGAAACCAGAAGGGAAAGAGACACGTGTACCCCAATGTTCATTGCAGCACTGTTTATAATAGCCAGGACATGGAAGCAACCTAGATGTCCATCAGCAGATGAATGGATAAGAAAGCAGTGGTACATATACACAATGGAGTATTACTCAGCCATAAAAAGAAAACATTTGAATCAGTTCTAATGAGGTGGATGAAACTGGAGCCTATTATACAGAGTGAAGTAAGCCAGAAAGAAAAACACCAATACAGCATACTAACACATATATATGGAATTTAGAAAGATGGTAACAAATACAGTATGCCCTGTATACTAGACAGCAAAAGAGACACTGATGTATAGAACAGTCTTTTGGACTCTGTGGGAGAGGGAGAGGGTGGGAAGATTTCAGAGAATGGCATTGAAAT
Source organism: Bos taurus (assembly GCF_002263795.3). Classification (NCBI taxonomy): domain Eukaryota; kingdom Metazoa; phylum Chordata; class Mammalia; order Artiodactyla; family Bovidae; genus Bos; species Bos taurus. The sequence continues at coordinate 82,308,744 of NC_037341.1, forward strand.
ATGTATAATATCATATATGAAATGAGTCACCAGTCCAGGTTTGATGCACGGTACTGGATGCTTGGGGCTGGTGCACTTGGACGACCCAGAGGGCTGGTATGGGGAGGGAGGAGGGAGGAGGGTTCAGGATAGGGAACACATCTATGCCTATGGCGGATTCATTTTGATATATGGCAGAACCAATACAATATTGTAAAGTTTAAAAATAAAATTTAAAAAATGGCATAGTGTATAAACCTATTTCACAATTCTATAAATGTATAATATATTCTTATTGTAATGATATAGTAACAAAAATTTTTAAAGTTAATTAAAATGTAACAGTATTTATATTATTATTTGATATTATGAATGACTTAGAGTTTTTCCCTTATTATGTCTTTCAAGTTTTCTATAATTTACATATTAATTTTAAAATTTAAAATGGGAATCAAAAAGGTCTTTGAGCCATAAGATTAGACCAGGTGTTTCAGATCTCTGCCAAATTTAGTGAGGTTTTATCTATATTTGACTCTGAAGAAATTAAAAAAAAATGATTCAAAGGCCCCACCACAGACCAAGTTTTAGTAAAGGATGCTGGCAGCTAACAATTTAACATAACCTCATAGGGGTTTCTCTCTCAGACAGTCTGGGACTCAACTAGATTATGAGAAGTCAAGTCTAAGTAGAAAGACAGTTGCTGAATGCCCCAGTCATTGAACAGCATTTTGGCATGTGCTTTAGATATTATCCCTTCAAAATATCTTATTTTTTAAAAGATATAAAATAAGACCCCATATGCACAGCTTGTGATACAATAAGAACAGGAAACCTGGTATCCTGACTTCCAACCCTTTTCTGGCCTTCCAGTACTCTGCTGTGAAATCCAAAGATCTCAGTGCTCATGATGTCTTATAAGTCCCCTAAAATTTGGCTTCTTTCTTGCTGCCATCTACATCTAATTCCTATTGGAGGATGGATAAAGTCATCGACTAATACAGCATTTTAAGCAGCCACTAGCCTTCAGACGGAGAAGCAAATGGCAACCCACTCCAGTACTCTTGCCTGGAAAATCCCATGGATGGAGGAGCCTGGTAGGCTACAGTCCCTGGGGTAGTGAAGAGTCAGACATGACTGAGCGACTTGACTTTCACTTTTCACTTTCATGCATTGGAGAAGGAAATGGCAACCCACTCCAGTGTTCTTGCCTGAAGAATCCCAGGGGTAGGGGAGCCTGGTGGGCTGCCGTCTATGGGGTCGCACAGAGTCGGACACGACTGAAGCGACTTAGCAGCAGCAGCAGCAGCAACCTTCAGACAAAGACAATTCCTAGAATTACTGCCTACTTGTGTCATATCAATTTACTCAGAACTGAAAAGACTGATTTTTTTTTTCTCTTGCTTGAGAGACCTGTTATTTCAGAGATTGAAGTCTTTTTAAAAGTAAAGTGTAAAATTATTGAATATTCACTTGTTTTTGATGTATTATTTATGCATGATAATAGATACTTTGAAAAAAGTTAATTGAAAGAATGAGTAATTAAATGTCTTCATTTAATTTTTTTAAATTTATATTTTTAATTTGTAACCACTATTGAAGAGAGCAACATAAACATAATGAACCAACAACCTAAAGGAAAGATAAAAGAAAAATTTTAAGAAGAATTTCTTTATCATGTGGTAGTTCTATTTTAAAATTTTTGAGGAATCCCCAATTCTGTTTTCCGTAGTGTCTGCACCAATTTACTTCCAACCAACATTGTATGAGAAGGGTTCCTTTTTCCTCTACATCCTTAACAACACTTGTTGTTGCTTGTCTTTTTGATGAAAGCCACTCTGATACATGGTAGATGATATCTCATGGTGGTTTTGCTTCATGTTTCCCTGATGATTAGGAATGTTGAGCATCTTTACATGTGCTTCTTGGCCATATGTATGTCTTCTTTGTAAAAATGTTTATTCAAGTTTTGTTTGTTTGTTTTGGTTCGTTGTTTCTTGATTTGAACTAACTCTTACATCTTATTGCATTTTGCCCATTTTTGTTCTGAGATAGTCTTCTGATTCAAAGTATTTTTTTCATATCACCAAATGACTGTGAGTGTGTGTGTGTTCAGTCGCGTCTGACTCTTTGTGATCCCATGGACTGAAACCTGCCAGGCTCCTCTATTCATGGAATTTTCCAGGCAAGAATACTGGAGCCAGTTGCCATTTCCTACTTCAGGGGATCTTTCTGACCTAGGGATCAAACCCGTATCTCCTGCCACTTCTGCATTAACAGACAAATTCTTTACCACTGAAAAACCCCATCACATATTTTTTGATCTCATTTTTTTGATACTGAATTGAATGAACTCTTAGTATATTTTACGTATTAACCCCTTAATGGGCATATTGTTTACAAATATATTCTCTCATTCATTATGTTGCCTTTTTGTTTCTGTGATAGTTTCCTTCTTTGTATAAAAGCTTTTTGGTTAGGTCCCATTAGTTGTTTTGTTGCCTCTGTCTGAGGGGACAGATCCAAAAATATATTGCTAAAGCTGATGTCAAACAGTGAACTCCTTTTAGGAGTTTTATGGTTTCAGGTCTCATATTTAAGTCTTTAATCCATTTTAAGTTTATTTTTGTATACAGTTTGAGAAAATGTTCTAGCTTCGTTCTTTTACATATAGCTGTCCAGTTTGTCTAATACCCTTTGCTGAAGAAGCTATCTTCCCCATCGTATAGTCTTGCCTCCTAGTTGACCATTTTAGCATGGATTTATTTCTGGACTTTCTATTCTGTTCCACTGATCTATGTATTTGTTTTTGTGCCAGTACCATAGGGATTTTATTCTGTAGTTTTGTGGTAGTTTGAATTTGAGAGTGTGGCACTTCAGCGTTGTTCTTCTTTCTCAGGACATCTTCAGGGTCTTATGTGGATCTACAAAAATTTAGATTTATTTGCTCTAGTTCTGTGAAGAGAAGATGTTCATAGTGACTTTTAATATAAATTTCTTTTAACAAAGAGAATTTCTGTTTTGTAGTATCAATTTGACCTTAATTTAATTGGTCCTAAAAGTAGACACGGAGAAGGCAATGTCATCCCACTCCAGTACTCTTGCATGGAAAATGCCATGGACGGAGGAGCCTGGTAGGCTGCAGTCCATGGGGTCGCAAAGAGTCGGATATGACTGAGCTACTTCACTTTCACTTTTCACTTTCATGCATTGGAGAAGGAAATGGCAACCCACTGCAGTGTTCTTGCCTGAAGAATCCCAGGGATGGGGGAGCCTCTTGGGCTGCCATCTATGGGGACGCATAGAGTCAGACACGACTGAGGTGAGTTAGCAGTAGCAAAAGTAGACAAGACTTGTGCTCTATGATTTAAGCAATAGCTCCATTTGATGTATTGTCTTTTTTTTTTTAATTATTATTTTTAAACTTTACATAATTGTATTAGTTTTGCCAAATACCAAAATGAATCCGCCACAGGTATACATGTGTTCCCCATCCTGAATCCTCCTCCCTTCTCCCTCCCCATACCATCCCTCTGGGTTGTCCCAGTGCACTAGCCCCAAGCATCCAGTATCGTGCATCGAACCTGGACTGGCATCTAGTTTCATACATGATATTTTACATGTTTCAATGCCATTCTCCCAAATCTTCCCACCCTCTCCCTCTCCCACAGAGTCCATAAAACTGTTCTATAAATCACTGTCTCTTTTGCTGTCTTGTACACAGGGTTATTGTTACTATCTTTCTAAATTGCATATATATGCATTATTATACTGTATTGGTGTTTTTCCTTCTGGCTTACTTCACTCTGTATAATAGGCTCCAGTTTCATCCACCTCATTAGAACTGATTCAAATGTTTTCTTTTCAATGGCTGAGTAATACTCCATTGTGTATATGTACCACAGCTTTCTTATCCATTCATCTGCTGATGGACATCTAGGTTGCTTCCATGTCCTGGCTATTATAAACAGTGCTGCAATGAACATTGGGGTACACGTGTCTCTTTCCCTTCTGGTTTCCTCAGTGTGTATGCCCAGCAGTGGGATTGCTGGATCATAAGGCAGTTCTATTTCCAGTTTTTTAAGGAATCTCCACACTGTTCTCCATAGTGGCTGTACTAGTTTGCATTCCCACCAACAGTGTAAGAGGGTTCCCTTTTCTCCACACCCTCTCCAGCATTTATTATTTGTAGACTTTTGGATTGCAGCCATTCTGACTGGTGTGAAATGGTACCTCATAGTGGTTTTGATTTGCATTTCTCTGATAATGAGTGATGTTGAGCATCTTTTCATGTGTTTGTTAGCCATCTGTATGTCTTCTTTGGAGAAATGTCTATTTAGTTCTTTGGCCCATTTTCTGATTGGGTCATTTATTTTTCTGGAATTGAGCTGTAGGAGTTGCTTGTATATTTTTGAGATTAGTTGTTTGTGAGTTGCTTCATTTGCTATTATTTTCTCCCATTCTGAAGGCTGTCTTTTCACCTTGCTAATAGTTTCCTTTGATGTGCAGAAACTTTTAAGTTCAATTAGGTCCCATTTGTTTATTTTTGCTTTTATTTCCAATATTCTCTTTTTACTAGACTAGGACGGGAGACGCTAGAACTTAGAGACTACATTAGACATGGCCTGGTCTAGTTATGTGGCCTTTGTGTATTTTATTCATTTCACAGATCAGAACATGGAAACTTGGGAAAAAGAGAGGGAATTTTTGATTTAACTAATTAGCATGTTGAAGGAATCCAGAACCCTTCTTTATTGGCTTCTCCCTCTTTATGCTCGTAAATATTTTTATATTTATATAGCTTCAAAAACAAAAACAGAACCAGAAAAGTAGAGGCTGATCTGATCAGACCAGATTAGATCAGATCAGTTGCTCAGTCGTATCCGACTCTTAGCGACCCCATAAATCGCAACACGCCAGGCCTCCCTGTCCATCACCAACTCCCCGAGTTCACTCAGACCAATGTCCATCGAGTCAGTGATGCCAATCAGCCATCTCATCCTCTGTTGTTCCCTTCTCCTCTTGCCCCCAATCCCTCCCAGCATCAGGGTCTTTTCCAATGAATCAACTCTTCGCATGAGGTGGCCAAAGTACTAGAGTTTCAGCTTTAGTTTCAGCTTTAGCATCATTCCTTCCCAAAGAAATCCCATGGCTGATCTCCTTTAGAAGGGATTGGTTGGATCTCCTTGCAGTCCTAGGGACTCTCAAGAGTCTTCTCCAATACCACAGTTCAAAAGCATCAATTCTTTTGCGCTCAGCCTTCTTTACAGTCCAACTCTCACATCCATACATGACCACAGGAAAAACCATAGCCTTGACTAGACGAACCTTTTTTGGCAAAGTAATGTCTGTGCCTTTGAATATGCTATCTAGGTTGGTCATAATTTTCCTTCCAAGGAGTAAGCGTCTTTTAATTTCTTGGCTGCTGTCACCATCTGCAGTGATTTTGGAGCCCTTAAAAATAAAGTCTGACACTGTTTCCACTGTTTCCCCATCTATTTCCCAGGAAGTGATGGGACCGGATGACATGATCTTTGTTTTCTGAATGTTGAGCTTTAAGCCAACTTTTTCACTCTCCACTTTCACCTTCATCAAGAGGTTTTTTAGTTCCTCTTCACTTTCTGCCATAAGGGTGGTGTCATCTGCATATCTGAGGTTATTGACATTTCTCCCAGCAATCTTGATTCCAGCTTGTGCTTCTTCCAGTCCAGCGTTTCTCACGATGTACTCTGCATATAAATTAAATAAGCAGGGTGACAATATACATTCTTGACGAACTTCTTTTCCTATTTGGAATCAGTCTGTTGTTCCATGTCCACTTCTAACTGTTGCTTTCTGACCTTCATACAAATTTCTCAAGAGGCAGATCAGGTGGTCTGGTATTCCCATCTCTTTCAGAATTTTCCACAGTTTATTGTGATCCACACAGTCAAAGGCTTTAGCATAGTCAATAAAGCAGAAATAGATGTTTTTCTGGAACTGTGTTGCTTTTTCCATGATCCAGCAGACGTTGGCAATTTTCTCTCTGGTTCCTCTGCCTTTTCTAAAACCAGCTTGAACATCAGGAAGTTCACGGTTCACATATTGCTGAAGCCTGGCTTGGAGAATTTTAAGCATTACTTTACTAGCATGTGAGATGAGTGCAATTGTGCCGTAGTTTGAGCATTCTTTGGCATTGCCTTTCTTTGGGATTGGAATGAAAACTGACCTTTTCCAGTCCTGTGGCCACTGCTGAGTTTTCCAAATTTGCTGGCATATTGAGTGCAGCACTTTCACAGCATCATCTTTCAGGATTTGGAATAGCTCAACTGGAATTCTATCACTTCCACTAGAGGCTGATAGTATTGCATACATTTTGCCAGGAAACGTAATGCAAGGCTTAGTGTTTTCTCTTTAAGGAATATGCCTCTTTTGCTGCATTATTCCTCTCTTTGACCAGGATATTGAGGCTTCCTATGTAAGGGAGCTGGGAAAGAGGAAATGGTTAACTGGGAATTGGCAAAATATAATCACATAAACAGAAAATTTAAGTTTCTAGTAAATTAAAAATATATTAGTTCCCCTAAAAAAGGGGAAAGAAGAGTACAAATGGAGGTATTATATTAAATGTAAATATATACATATATATATATATATATACTTTTACAAAATATCTATTGGCAATTTGATGTTTAATTCATCCTCAAATATTGATTGAATATTTACTGTACTCTACACACAATAACCATTATAAAACAGACACAATCCTTATATTCATGGAAATTATAGTCTAATAGAATTGATGAATGTATAACAAAGAATGCTAAAGTAAATAATGGTGAAATATGGGGTGCAGTGAAGCAACAGTACTATTGAGTATAACAAATTTTAAGAGATTGACCAAACTTAGACTGAGAGTTAAAGAATTTTCTTAAATGTTGAGTAGAAATTTCTTTTTAAAATATCATAAAAGGTTTGTGTGTGTTTCAGGAAGGAGGAAAAATCAGAATATTTTAGCCAGAGGAATTGGACTGCTTAAAAATCCTGATGGCAGAATTCAATCATTTGGAGAAAGCAAAAAATTAAATAAGATAAAGTGTGAAGCTGAAACATCACAAAAATAGCAATATAGGCAGTCATTATATTGTGTAAAATCTTATGGATTTTTAAATATGTAAAGTTGAATGTGATGAGGTGATTGACAATGTTTGCATAAGTATGGTTTAATTTATGTTGGTTAATTATACTGTTACATCAGTTCAGTTCAGTTCAGTTCAGTCGTTCAATCATGTCCAACTCTTTTTGACCCCATGAATTGCAGCATGCCAGGCCTCCCTGTCCATCACCGACTCCTGAAGTCCACCCAAACTCATGTCCATTGAGTTGGTGATGCCATCCAGCCATCTCATCCTCTGTCGTCCCCTTCTCCTCCTGCTCCCAATCTCTCCCAGCATCAGGGTCTTTTCCAATGAGTCAGCTCTTCACATGAGGTGGCCAAAGTACTGGAGTTTCAGCTTTAGCATCATTCCTTCCAAAGAAATCCCAGGGCTGATCTCCTTTAGAATGGACTGGTAGGATCTCCTTGCAGTGCAAGGGACTCTCAAGAGTCTTCTCCAACACCACGGTTCAAAAGCATTAATTCATAGAACTCATTAAATAATAAATTATTTAGTGAATCATCCAAATCAATAGAAATCTAATAAAATGTGTCAAAACTTCAAAAATACTACTCATTGTGGTCAGAGGTATGGATCTTAACCTGGACATCAAGGTTTCAATAATAGCTGTGATAATTGGTCCACTCTTGTCTCAGAAAGCTTTCTGGTTCTGACTTACCAACAACATATGTAAATTGTATTGCTGTTGGGCTCTCTCTCACTGATCTCTTGCCCTCGGGAGATTTGTGCAAAAAAGCATACTATTAGTAAACATGTATAACTAACCTTTTCAGTAAACCTTTTCATAATAACGATCAGTCACAACAGTCTACATGGTTGTTGTTTCCTTCACTTGTATTCTCTCCTGCTAATTCAAGGGAAGCCATGGAGTCATCCCTCTTGGAAAATACTAACATTCTTGAACATATCAGGAAAAAAAAAAAAAAAATCTTTGCAAACAAGAAGATAAATGACACAGTCCAGTGTCAGATTACATGGTCCTTGTGTATTGTGTCTGTGGGAAAAAAAAAAAAAAATTACACTTCATTTTCTTAAGCCTTTGCAAAATAAACATTCTGAATAGATGCTCCCACCTCACTCAAAGTCCACAATGCAACACCTGTAATACATAGTTTGTATGTGTTTGCAGCTGAATAGTTTTATCAGCTTGCTTTGAGCCAGTAGTATTTTGAAAGTCCAACAGGGTCCTGCCCCTTTGTTTTCTCTGTCAATTTCAATTCCTTGTAGTAGTGCCTCTGCTCAGACAGTTTTCTTAAGATCTTTGGGGGTCTGCAATATATTTTAACTTTCACTTTGTTGTGCAAAGACCACATCCACGTTTTTTCTTTTCTTTTTTTTTTTTTTTTTTCTTTACAATCCCTTCTCTATCTTTGGCTCCTTTTGAAATGATTAAGGGGGCAATGCCCTTAAGATTCCCAAAGACCTTCTGGTTTGAGAGGATATGTGAGGCACAAGTTAATCTCCTAAAAGGGCTTCAGGGTGACAGTATATAGTGAACTTTAGATCTTTCTATGGTTTAAGTAAAAGGTTTTATAGGTTTTATAGGTACCCCCACTTTTTCTCTTGTCCACATTTTTAGAAGCAATTTCTTAATTTTAATGGTTTTTGCCTGGGTAGAGACAGGATTTTCTAAACCGTCAAGCCTTGGTTTCATTTTATTTACTAGTTCTTCCTTCAAATAATCTCTCTTTATTGTAAGCAGCAATAAGCAATCACGGTGACATTTTAAATATTTTTGCTCAGAAATTTCCTTAGCTATATATAACAAGTTCAATATTTAAGTTCATTTCATATGACTACAGGAGACAATTTTACCACATTTTCTGTCACTCTGTAACAAGGACTTCCCTTCCTCCAATTTGTGAAAAATTTTTTCCTTTTCTTTTGAGCCCTTGCCAGCAATGTATTTCAAGTCCATATTTTTAATAACAGTTGTTTAAGGTAATTTAGGCTTTCTATAACATGCTCCTCAAAATTATGTCGACCTCTACTGACTGATTTCAAAGCTGCTCTCACATTTTTAGGTATTTGACAAGAACACCCACTTCCAGACATCAAAAATTTTGCTTCATTTTATCTTTTACACAATTACTTAAACCTAACAGCTAAGAAAAAAACAAAAACAAAAACAAAAACCATTTATTATCTCAAATTCTGTGGGCTTGAGTCTGAGCACAGATCAATTGGGTCTTCTCCTTCAGTGTCTAACAAGTCTCCAATATAACTCTGATATAACACAGAACAGATAAATACTATAAAATGGTGCAGTTAAATGCTAGCGGAGCTCAGAGAAAGATTATTTTACTGCTAATTCATTAAAAAGAGAGTATTTATGCTGCTTATTGTAAGGAATAGGTAAATTATAGCATGTGATGATGTTGAAGGGGATTGCAAATGGAGAGGGCTTATAAGTCATTTCTCAGAGACGGGAGATGATCAGTTCAGTTCACTTCAGTTCAGTCGCTCAGTCATATCTGATTCTTTGCGATCCCATGAATTGCAGCACGCCAGGCCTCCCTGTCCAGCACCAACTCCCGGAGTTCACACAAACTCATGTCCATCGAGTCGGAGATGCCATCCAGGCGTATCATCCTCTGTCATCCCCTTCTCCTGCCCCCAATGCCTCCCAGTATCAGAGTCTGTTCCAGTGAGTCAACACTTTGCATGAGGTGGCCAAAGTATTGGAGTTTCAATTTAGCATCAGTCTTTCCAAAGAACACCCAGGGCTGATCTCTTCAGAATGGACTGGTTGGATCTCCTTGAAGTCCAAGGGACTCTCAAGAGTCTTCTCCAACACCACAGTTCAAAAGCATCAATTCTTCGGCACTCAGCTTTCATCACAGTCCAAATCTCATCATCCATACATGACCACTGGAAAAACCATAGCCTTGACTAGATGGACCTTTGTTGGCAAAGTAATATCTCTGCTTTTGAATATGCTGTCTAGGTTGGTCATAACTTTCCTTCCAAGGAGTAAGCGTCTTTTAATTTCATGGCTGCAAACACCATCTGCGGTGATTTTGGAGGTCCCCCAAAATAAAATCTGACACTATTTCCACTGTTTCCCCACCTATTTGGCATGAAGTGATGGGAACAGATGCCATGATCTTAGTTTTCTGAATGTTGAGCTTTAAGCCAACTTTTTTACTCTCCTATTTCACTTTCATCAAGAGGCTTTTTAGTTCCTCTTCACTTTGTGTCATAAGGGTGGTGTCATCTGCATATCTGAGGTTATTGATATTTCTCCCTGCAATCTTGATTTCAGCTTGTGCTTCTTCCAGTCCAGCGTTTCTCAAGATGGACTCTGCATATAAGTTAAATAAGCAGGATGACAATATACAGACTTGACGTACTCCTGTTCCTATTTGGAACCAGTCTGTTGTTCCATGTCCACTTCTAACTGTTGCTTCCTGACCTGCATATAGGTTTCTCAAGAGGCAGGTCAGGTGGTCTGGTATGCCCATCTCTTTCAGAATTTTCCACAGTTTATTGTGATCCACACAGCCAAAGGCTTTAGCATAGTCAATAAAGCAGAAATAGATGTTTTTTCTGAAACTCTCTTGCGTTTTCCATGATCCAGCAGATGTTGGCAATTTGCTGTCTGGTTCCTCTGCCTTTTCTAAAACAAGCTTGAACATCTGGATGTTCTCAGTTCATGTATTGCTCAATCCTGACTTGGAGAATTTTGAGCATTACTTGACTAGCGTCTGAGATGAGTGCAATTGTGTGGTAGTTTGAGCATTCTTTGGCATTGCCTTTCTTTGGTGTTGGAATGAAAACTGACCTTTTCCAGTCCTGTGGCCACTGCTGAGTTTTCCAAATGTGCTGGCATATTGAGTGTAGCACTTTCACAGCACAATTTTCCAGGATTTGAAAGAGTTTAACTGCAATTCCGTCACTTCCACTAGCTTTGTTCATAGTGATGCTTTCTAAGGCCCACTTGAATTCACATTTCAGGATGTCTGTCTCTAGGTCAGTGATCACACCATCGTGATTATCTGGGTCATGAAGATCTTTTTTTGCACAGTTCTTCTGTGTATTTTTGCCACCTCTTCTTAATATCTTCTGCTTCTGTTAGGTCCATACCATTTCTGTCCTTTATCGAGCCCATCTTTGCATGAAATGTTCCCTTGGTATCTCTAATTTTCTTGAAGAGATCTCTAGTTTTTCCCATACTGTTGTTTTCCTCTATTTCTTTGCATTGATCACTGAGGAAGGCTTTCTTATCTCTCCTTGCTATTCTTTGGAACTCTGCATTGAGATGCTTATATCTTTCCTTTTCTCCTTTTCTCTTCACTTTTCTTCTTTTCACAGCTATTTGTAAGGCCTCCCCAGACAGCCATTTTGCTTTTTTTGCATTTCTCTTCTATGCGGATGGTCTTGATCCCAGTCTCCTGTACAATGTCACGAACCTCACTCCATAGTTCAGCAGGCACTCTATCAGATCCAGTCCCTTAAATCTATTTCTTACTTCTACTGTATAATCATAAGGGATTTGATTTGGGTCATACCTGAATGGTCTAGTGGTTTTCCCTACTTTCTTCAATTTAAGTCTGAATTTGGCAATAAGTAGTTCATGATCTGAGCCACAGTCAGGTCCCAGTCTTGTTTTTGCTGACTGTATAGAGCTTCTCCATCTTTGGCTGCAAAGAATATAATCAGTCTGATTTCGGTGTTGACCATCTGGTGATGTCCATGTGTAGAGTCCTCTCTTGTGTTGTTGGAAGAGGGTGTTTTCTATGACCAGTGCATTCTCTTGGCAAAACTATTAGCCTTTGTCCTGCTTCATTCCATATTCCCAGGGCAAATTTGACTGTTACCCCCTGGTGTTTCTTGACTTCCTACTTTTGCATTCCAGTCCCCTATAATGAAAAGGACATCTTTTTTGGGTGTTAGTTCTAAAGGGTCTTGGAGGTCTTCATAGAACTGTTCAACTTCAGCTTCTTCAGCATTATTGATTGGGGCATAGACTTACATTACTGTGATATTGAATGGTTTGCCTTGGAAACAAACAGAGATCATTCTGTCATTTTTGAGACTGCATCCAAGTACTGCATTTCAGACTCTTTTGTTGACCATGATGGCTACTCCATTTCTTCTAAAGGATTCCTGCCCACAGTAGTAGATATAATGGTCATCTGAGTTAAATTCACCCATTCCAGTCCATTTTAGTTCACTGATTCCTAGAATGTCAACGTTCACTCTTGCCATGTCCTGTTTGTCTACTTCCAATTTGCCTTGATTCATGGACCTAACATTCCAGATTCCTATGCAATATTGCTCTTTACCGCATTGGACCTTGCTTTTATCAGCTGTCACATCCACAGCTGGGTACTGTTTTTGCTTTGGCTCCATCCCTTCATTCTTTCTGGAGTTATTATTCCACTGATCTCCAGTAGCATATTGGGCATCTACTGACCTGGGGAGTTACTCTTTCAGTATCCTATCATTTTGTCTTTTCATACTGTTCATGGAGTTCTCAAGGCAAGAATACCAAAGTGGTTTGCTATTCCCTTCTCCAGTGGACCACATTCTGTCAGACCTCTCCACCATGACCCTCCCCTATTGGGTGGCCCCACAAGGCATGGCTTAGTTTCATGTTAGACAAGGCTTTGGTCCATGCGATTAGATTGACTAGTTTACTGTGATTATGGTTTCAGTGTGTCTGTTCTCTGATGCCTCTCGCAACACCTACCATCTTCCTTGGGTTTCTCTTACCTTGGACGTGTGGTATCGCTTCACGGCTGCTCCAGCAAAGCACAGCCTTGCTCTCTTACCTTGGAAGGGAATCTCTCAAGCCTCCCTCTCGACCTTGGATGATAGTCTCTCCTCGGCCTCCTGCAGCATGTCAGCCACATCCTTGGATGTTGATTGTCTAATCTCCTATACCATTACTGGGACTATATAGAACTCAATATGTAAGTGAACAAGAGCAATCTGTCCGTGCTAGAAGAACACACCAGGAAAAATCTGTCCATCTCACTTCAGAAAGGTCAGGGCCTTGAACCTGGACAGCTTTTGTAGAACATACAGAAGATGCGCACTTAAGCCGGTATAAATGCAATTATAATGATTAGGTAAAAGATAAGTCTCTTTGAGTAAAGATTGTTAAGTGTTTTCATAATTAAATGTATTAAAGTTCAGTCAGATCTAGAAAAGAAAACAATTCATTGAGAGTCTTAACATCAGTACAAATTTAAAGAATAACCTTAGCCGAACCTCGCGTCAATAGAACCTCCTCTACGCAATAGACCATCTAAGAGTAATTATAATAAGATGATAAAACTGAGTTACTACTATTACTATCACTACAACCATCATCACTTTTACTATAGTTTTTTTTTTTTTTTTTTTTATTTTAATTTATTTATTTAAACTACATAATGTATAGTTTGCCAAATACAAAAGAATCCGCCACAGGTATACATGTTCCCCATCCTGAACCCTCCTCCTTCTCCCTCCATACCATCCCTCTGGGTCGTCCCAGTGCACTAGCCCCAAGCATCCAGTATCGTGCATCGAACCTGGACTGGCAACTCGTTTCTACATGATATTTAACATGTATAGCCATTCTCCCAAATCTTCCCACCCTCTCCTCTCCCACAGAGTCCATAAAACTGTTCTAATACATCACTGTCTCTTTTGCTGTCTCAACACAGGGTTATTGTTACTATCTTTCTAAATTGCATATATATGCGTTATATACTGTATTGTTTTTTCCTCTGGCTTACTTCACTCTGTATAATAGGCTCCAGTTTCATCCACCTCATTAGAACTGATTCAAATGTTTCTTTTCAATGGCTGAGTATACCCATTGTGTATATGACCACAGCTTTCTTATCCATTCATCTGCTGATGGACATCTAGGTTGCTTCATGCTCTGGCTATTATAAACAGGCTGCGATGAACATTGGGGTACACTGTTCTCTTTCCCTTCTGGTTTCTCCAGTGTGTATGCCTAGCAGTGGGTTTGCTGGATCATAAGGCAGTTCTATTTCCAGTTTTTTTAAGGAATTCCACACTGTTCTCCATAGTGGCTGTATCAGTTTGCATTCCCACCAACAGTGTAAGAGGGTTCCTTTCCTCCACACCCTCCAGCATTTATTATTTGTAGACTTTTGGATTGCAGCCATTCTGACTGGTGTGAAATGGTACTCAATAGTGGTTTTGATTTGCATTTCTCTAATAATGAGTGATGTTGAGCATCTTTTCATGTGTTTGTTAGCCATCTGTATGTCTTTTTTGGAGAAATGTCTATAGTTCTTTGGCCCATTTTTCTGATTGGGTCTTTATTTTTCTGGATTGAGCTGTAAGGAGTTGCTTGTATATTTTTGAGATTAGTTGTTTGTGTTGCTTCATTTGCTATTATTTTCTCCCATTCTGAAGGCTGTCTTTTCACCTTGCTAATAGTTTCCTTTGATGTGCAGAACTTTTAAGTTCAATTAGTCCCATTTGTTATTTTGTTTACTTCAAATTCTGGAGGTTGGTCATAAGAGGATCTGCTGTGATGTTATGTCAGAAGATGTTGTGCCTATGTTTCCTCCTCAGAGTTTTTATAGTTCTGGCTTACGTTTAGATCTTAATCCATTGAGTATTTGTGTATGGTGTTAAAAGTGTCGCCAGTTTCATTCATTTACAAGTGTTGACCAGATTCCCAGCACCAGAGAATCTTGACTGGAAGTTCCAGCCTCCTTTGGCTTTACCACCTACTTGTGATTATGGGGATGTTCTATATTTTGACTGTGTGATAATAGATATACGAACCTGTGTTCACATGTGATAGAAGTTTATAGAGTTAAATACACAAACATATACACAACAAAAACTGGGTAAATCTGAATTTTGGTATTATACTATAGTCTTACAAGAAATTACATTTGGAAGAAAAAGGCACAAAGGATCTTCCCTATGTTATTTAATAGTATATGAATTTAAAATTTAATAAAATATTTATGAAAATATTTTTGGGGCCCTAGATCTTCTCTGTTAAAATTAACTAAGGCTACTTTATAATTTGTGTAATTTTTATTGTCAGAATTTTCCCCATTTATTTTGACAGATAATTATTCAAAGGTAGACAAAGACAAAATGTCCATATTTGAAAGAAGTAAAGATAATTCAAATCACCGAATTATCAATATATCAATAGTTTATTCTATTTCCAAATTATGGGAGAAAAAAAGCATTATTTTATCATTGTAGTTTGACTTTCAGCTAAAAAATTCTAGTACCCATATGAAATGGAACTTGCCTACGAACACTTGTTTATTCCTTTGTTGTTTTGAAATTATTGTGAATTATATTTGAGATCAAGTTCTCCCTCACTGTAGGAATTTAATCTGAATCACCTTGCTGCTGCTAAGTCTCTTCAGTCGTGTCCGACTCTGTGCAACCCCAGAGATGGCAGCCCACCTGGCTCTGCCATCCCTGGGATTCTCCAGGCAAGAACACTGGAGTAGGTTGCCATTTCCTTCTCCATTGAGTCACCTTAATTCTCAATGATTTCCTAAAGATGAAGGATGGGATATTTGAGAAGTTTATGTGTTTAAAGTGTCTGTGAGGTAGAAGTACTAGCTAGTCTTTGCTATCTGAACACACTGGATCCTTTGAGATATGCATTTTAACACTTTGTGCTCAGTCTTTTATCAAATTAACTGACAGGTAACTCATCCCCTTTTACCTTCTGCAAGACCTCTAAAGTATCAGCTTTCTCTTACTGGTATGACAGTAAATATCATACCACTGTCAAAGGTACAGATATATTTGGTTGCTTCTATTACTCTTATGTCCTTCTGGGTCTAAATTAAACTTTCAATTCAGTCAGTTCAGTTCAGTTGCTCAGTCATGTCCGACTCTTTGCGACCCCATGAATCACAGCACACCAGGCCTCCCTGTCCATCACCAACACCCAGAGTTAACTCAAACTCACATCTCTCAAGTCAGTGATGCCATCCAGCCATCTCATCCTCTGTCGTCCCATTCTCTTCCTGTCCCCAATCCCTCCCAGCATCAGAGTCTTTTCCAATGAGTCAACTCTTCGCATGAGGTGGCCAAAGTACTGGAGTTTCAGCTTTAGCATAATTCCTTCCAAAGAACACCCAGGGCTGATCTCCTTCAGAATGGACTGGTTGAATCTCCAGCTTTTAAAGATGGTACTAGTCACCGATAAAAAAATAGTATTTTAATATATTTGCATTGTGGTGACAACCATTTGAAATCTATCTGTAGAAATGCTTCACATAATGATATCTATATGAATTTTCTATTGCTTTGTGAAAAAAAAATCATATTGAAATTTAGTGGATTAAAACCACAGACATATATTATCATATCACCATGGGATCAGGAATCCAGGCTTAGCTCTTTCTCTGGTTTAGAGCTTCTCACAAGGCTTCAAGCAAGATAATGTCTAAGGCTGCAGATATCTTAAACACTTCTCACATGACTGTTGGCAGTACTCAAGTCCTCACTTACTGTAGACCAGAGGCCAGTTCTTTTCTTCTGGGTTCCTCCATAGGACCCCTCATAACATGGCAACTTTTTCCTCTAAAGTGAGTTCACCAAAAAGAAAAAAGCTGGAAAGATGAAACCATAGTCTCAGGAAAATAAATTTATATAAAATTTATAAAATTGTTTAGAAGGCTCTAGCTACACTTGATCTTAGCCAAAAGTCCAAGAAGCAACAGAAGGCTCTAGCTAATGCAATAGCAGAAATA
>NC_037341.1:82325617-82344691 GCF_002263795.3 Bos taurus
AAATTCTCCATTACCAAGTGGCCACCTTCTACACTCGCTTAATTTACTCATTTATATCAGTTCCTTCTTTATGCGTGTGTGTGTTCACTTAAGTCACGTGCCGAACTCTTTGTGACCCCAGGACTGGACTTGCCCAGCAGTTCCTGTCCATGGAATATTCAGGCAAAAACTGGAGAGTGGCCCATTTCCTCTCCCAGAAATCTTCCCAACCCAGGATCAAACCTGCCTTCTCAATCATTCCGCAGCAGTCATTTTTAAACTCATTAGCCACCATTAGCCTGCTTCTAATGCATGCACACCATAAAAATAGGATCTTTTGTTTTATCTTCCCCAAGCACTGAAAAAAAGTCTGGCAAATGGCCTCCCTGGCAGACCATGGCTGAACTTCACCGTCACCAATTGCAGGGGTGTGGATCAATCCCTGGCTGGGATCTAAGAGACCACATGCTCTGGGCCAAAACGCCAAACAGGAATAAAGCAATATTGTAAAAATCAATAAAACTTTAAAAATGCCAGAAAAAAAATCTTTAAAAAAATTTAAAAAGAACTGCATGAATATGTACTGGTAAAGAAGCCTGGCATGCGGCATGCTCACAATATCGACACGACTGACGAACTGCAACAACAATAAAATTCTTAATTAATTATTTTAAAATTTAAAATAATGCTGTCTAGTTTGTCATTTCCAAATCGGATGGCTCAGATGAAGAATCTGTCTGCAATTAGGAGAACCTGGGTTCACATCCCTGGTCAGGAAAGATCCCCTGGAGAAGGAAAGGCAATCCATTCCAGTACTCTTACCGGAAATTCCATGATGAGGACCTTGGCTACATTTTTTTTTTTTTTTTTTTTTTATTTTTTTCAGTCCAGAGTCTCAAAGAATCAGACACAAAGAACAACACTCCACTTTATTTCCAACCCCCAAACAAATAGACAAACTATAGTGGAGATTCATTTTAGCTCTTCTGCCTCTGTTATCAGAAGATAATTTTTTCTTTCTCCATTTTTGCGTAAAAAGCCTATTTGATATGTGGTAAAACCTCAATGTTTGCCTGTCGGGCTATCCTGTATATTGGACCATGATCTGCATGTGAATTAGACTATATTCTATAGCCACACGGTGTATGCACCAGCAAAAAAAACAATGCAAAGTCATCATTTATGTCAACAGTTATCTGCTCAAGTCTATGTACTGAAAGCTTTTGTGAGGATCTATGATGTATCCCCACAGCGGAAGTTCCTATTGCAGCTACCCCTATTATTGTGGCCAAAATAAAAATGTTGTTCTGGAAAGTGACATGCTGAATTCAGCCTCTTTATGGAGACTTTTATTGCATTTCTGGATTATATACACACCCCCCATATATCGCTGCTGGTCTTGCCTCACTGCCTAGTCTCTCCAATGTCACGACATTAGTAACTTGCCATTGGTCTGCATCTCTTCGCTCCCATGCAGTCTCCTTCCTCCCACCCTGGACGGCCCACCTGCCTCCTCCACCCCCAAGCTGCGCCTACCCCCTCCCCACCCAGGCTCCTTTGTAACAACCAGCAATTAGTAAGATGGAAAAACAGAGCAAGTGATAAAGTTATATAATAAAAATATATTAAATTTAGTAGTGGTAAATGAGCATGCTGGAAATAAAAGCATCATTCTCTGAGAGAAGTAATAATAATTAGACAATTAACGCATACATAAATGCTCACAAAAATGGATATCCAATACACCTGCTATTGTTCTGCAAGAATAAAAAGATTCAGGGCAGTTTTTCCCATGACAACTAGTAATTTAAGCCATATAGTGTATAGATTACTGATCCAGTATTAGAAATCTATGAAAAAGTATTTGGCATTAATAAGGCAATCAACCAGTAAGGTACTTTCAGGCCGTCGTCCACTAAGACAGCTTATTGAAAGAAGTAAGTGAAGTGAAGTCGCTCAGTCTGCCGACTCTTAGCAACCCCATGGACTGTAGCTACCAGGTCCTCCATCCATGGATTTTCCAGGAAATACTGGAATGGGTTGCCATTCCTTCTCCAGGGATCTTCTGACCCAGGACGGAACCTCACCCTAAACTAAAAATATATGACTGCTTCTCCGTCAGAGAATCCTCATCTCGGTCCCCATTGCAAAGTATTCCAAAGTATGAAAAACCAAAAGCCTCACAGGGAACTTAGTTTTTAATCTCTCAATAAAATTGTTAGGGTTTCCCAGTGACTCATGTTATAAAGAAATCCTTCGCCATGCAGAAACAGTTCTGATCCCTGGGCAAGAAGAATCCCTAGAGAAGAAATGCAAACCCACTCCAGAAGAAAATCCCATGACAAGGAGCCTTCAGGCTACAGTCCTGTTACAAGAAGATCAGACACGAGTTAATGACTGAAAAAAATTAAAAAATTGTAGATGAATTCGCAGTGTAAAGTTCAAGAAAGGTGCCAAGCTAGAGCGATGGTGGAGATGGCGAAGCGAGGAGGCGAGCTGGAAGAAGAGAGCAAGGAGACTGTTGAGGTTCAATGCAGTCGGGAGCTGCTGCTGGGTTCTGGCACTGACTGCCTGCAACCGGGAAGCTCCCTTACAGATACAGCCTCTTCCAGGAGAATTATGAGGTGATAACAGCTTACCTCCTAAGTGTCTGAGCATTCATGCTGTGCTTAGTCATTCCAGTCATGTCTGACTCTTTGTGAACCATTAGACGTTAGCCCGCAGCTGCTCTGTCCATGGATTCTCCAGCACAGAATACTGAGTGGTTGCCATTATCCCTCTTCCAGGGATCTTCCTACCCAGGATCAACCCACTGCGTCTCCACATCAGGTGGATTCTTTACCCAACTGGAGCCACCAAGGGAAGAATTCAGTGACCCTACTTAATATACAACATGGCTTAGAATATACATGGTACATAGTGAGTACTTATAAATGTAGCTACTACATTATAATTGAAACTTTTAAAGCCCACAACTTTAAATAGTAGCAGTATTAAATAGCAAGCGTTATAAGTCATAAGTGGGGTTAAGAATCATTTGTAAAGCTTTCATGATAGAGGATTGGGAGTGCCCGACACAACGTTTGGCCTCCACTTCACCTCTAGAAGAGCCAGAAGCCACCACTACGTGCAAATGAAACACAGCCCAGTTTTAAAGCCCAGTGGGACGAGAAAGATGTGACTGGTTGTCTGCAGGCTTCATGTGAACATGGCTCTCAGTCAAATGCAGAGACCAAATGTGTACAGTATCAGGGCAGGAAGGGCAGGCAGGATACTACAAAGGGGCTTCCCTGTAGATTCAGTGGTAAAGAATCCACCCCAAGGCAGGTTATCCCGTATGGAAGCATCGTATATATAAACTGAGGAAAGAGCAATCAAATATATTTTTAGTTGTAGATGATATGACTGTGAAGAACACATGAAAATTTGATAAGGCAATAAAGATATTTGTATAGACATGTATGTTTAAAAAACATTTTTACATATGTATGTAGGATTTAAGAGTACCATACATCCCTAGAGACCATTCCAAGTTAGTTGATAGCTTGAATATATTTGCATATAATTATACTCATATGGAATCAAGATTGCAATCAAAATTGTGGGGAGAAATATTAATAACCTCAGATATGCAGATGACACCACTCTTATGGCAGAAAGCGAAGAGGAACTAATGAGACTGTTGATGAAAGTGAAGGAGGAGAGTGAAAATGCTGGCTTAAAACTTAACATTCAAAAAACGAAGATCTTGGGATCATCCAGTCCCATCAGTTCATGGCAAGTAGATGGGGAAACAATAGAAACAGTGACAGATTTTATTTTCCTGGGCTCCAAAATCACTGCAGATGGTGACTGAAGCCTTGGAATTAAGACACTTGCTCCTTGGAAGAAAAGCTATGACAAATCTAAAGTGAAGTCACTCAGTCGTGTTTGACTTTTTTTTTTTTTTTTTCGTGTTTGACTCTTTGCAGCCCCATGGACTGTAGCTTACCAGGGTCCTCCATCCATGGAATTTTCCAGGTAAGAGTACTGGAATGGATTGCCATTTCCTTCTCCAGGGGATCTTTCTGACCCAGGGATTGAACCCAGGTCTCCTGTATTGCAGACAGATGCTTTATCATCTGAGCCATCAGCCATTTGGATATGACAAACCTAGACAGCATATTAAAAAGCAGAGACATTACTTGATGGACAAAGGTCCATCCAGTCAAAGCTATGGTTTTTCCACTAGTCATATATGGATGTGAGAGTTGGACCATAAAGAAAGCTGAGCACTGAAGAACTGATGCTTTTGAACTGTGGTGTTGGAGAAGACTCTTGAAAGTCCCTTGGACTGAAAAGAGATCCAACCAGTCCATCCTAAAGGAAATCAGTCCTGGATATTCATTGGAAGGACTAATGCTGAAGCTGAAACTCCAATACTTTGACCACCTGATGCAAATAACTGACTCATTGGCAAAGACTCTGATGCTGGGAAAGATTGAAGACAGGAGGAAAAGGGGATGACAGAGGATGAGATTGTTGGATGGCATTACCGACTCAAAGGACATGAGTTTCAGCAAGCTCAGGGAGTAGGTGTTAGATTAGGACATGACTGAGCAACTGAACTGATTATTCATAATCCATTATATTGTAAAACCCTTTAGTGCATCAATAGAATTCAATTTAAAGTAAAACAGAAACCAACAAATGAAAATGACTTTGCCTTTTAAATACAAATAATTATGGTTAGATCCTTGTTGAATTCCTGTATCTATAGACTCTCTTATGTCTGTTTTTCTTCTATTTCATTTTTTTTTTCCTTCTCTTATTTTATTTCTGGTCTTCTTATACTCAGTCTCTTCCTATACACAGGGATTCTCTAAGTATCTTGCCTTGTCTTTTTTTTTTTTTTTAATCTTTCTTAACATTGCTTCAGTGAAGATCACTTTCAATCCCACTCAGTATTATACTCATGACTTTAGAGCTTCCTTTCCTATGAATAATATTCACATTTTCAATAAGACTTCTCCTGAGAATTCTAATCTCACCACACACTAGGGCCCAGGGATGTCCTCAATGCTCAATATGATGTACAATTCAAACTATATGTTTGCAATACACAGCACACATCATCATTCCTCTGTGGGGGGGGGGATTAAACAACTCAGTTTATTGTCATGACTCATGACTTCACTATCTCTGATAAGATCATTACCCATGTACCAATCCTATAGGTGTGTATGGTCAAAATCATTCTCAAATTTATATCTATTTCTTTGATATTGTTATAATCACTATTTATTTTGCCTTTCCATCACCATTTTCTTATTTCACGTCCTGTTTAACTCTCACATAAATTATTAAAGTTTTTGTTGTTGTGTGTTATGTTTTCGGTCACTACTCATGGCCCCAATCCATTCTGAACTCCATTAACCATATTTGTCTTCCTTTGCAGACATTTAATTCCATTAGACATACTAAAAACAAACAACAAAGTTCAATTAAATCCATCTTTCCTATACTTTAATAACTGAGCACCCTAACCTGGCAATTCATGCCTTTTTAAAAATCTTGTATCTTCCAACTCTTACTTTTGCCACCTAAGTTCTAATAGGACTTAACTACTGGACTGTGCAGCAGAAGTATGCCAGCTGCAATGGACCCAGCGCAGAAGTGTGGCCAAGAGGAGCTACCCCTCGCTCAAGGTCAGGGGAAGTGCCCAGAGGTGCTACCCCACGTCCGAGGTCAGGGGCAGCACACGAGAGGAGCTATCCCATGCCTGAGGTCAGGGGCAGAGGCCGGGAGGAGCTACCCCTCGGCCAATATCAGGGCTGTTACCGAGAAGAGCAATCCCACGTTTAAGGCCCCACATCCAAGGAGTGGTGGCTGCGCAGATGCAGGAGGGCCGAGAGGAACTACTCCAAGTTCAAGGTCAGGAGGGGAGGCTGTGAGGAGATATCCCTCCTCCAAGGTAAAGAGCAGAGGCTGTGCTTTGCTGGAGCAGCCGTGAAGTGATACCACACGTCCAAGGTAAGAGAAACCCAAGGAAGACGGTAGGTGTTGCGAGAGGCATCAGAGGACAGACACACTGAAACCATAATCACAGTAAACTAGTCAATCTAATCGCATGGACCAAAGCCTTGTCTAACAATGAAACTAAGCCATGCCTTGTGGGGCTACCCAATAGGGGAGGGTCATGGTGGAGAGGTCTGACAGAATGTGGTCCACTGGAGAAGGGAATAGCAAACCACTTTGGTATTCTTGCCTTGAGAACTCCATGAACAGTATGAAAAGACAAAATGATAGGATACTGAAAGAGTAACTCCCCAGGTCAGTAGATGCCCAATATGCTACTGGAGATCAGTGGAATAATAACTCCAGAAAGAATGAAGGGATGGAGCCAAAGCAGAAACAGTACCCAGCTGTGGATGTGACAGCTGATAAAAGCAAGGTCCAATGCGGTAAAGAGCAATATTGCATAGGAATCTGGAATGTTAGGTCCATGAATCAAGGCAAATTTGAAGTAGACAAACAGGACATGGCAAGAGTGAACGTTGACATTCTAGGAATCAGTGAACTAAAATGGACTGGAATGGGTGAATTTAACTCAGATGACCATTGTATCTACTACTGTGGGCAGGAATCCCTTTAGAAGAAATGGAGTAGCCATCATGGTCAACAAAAGAGTCTGAAATGCCAGTACTGGATGCAGTCTCAAAAATGACAGAATGATCTCTGTTGTCTTCAAGGCAAACCATCAATATCACCACGTAATGTCAAGTCTATGCCCCAATACATAATAATGCGAAGAAGCTGAGTTTTGAATCAGTTCTATGAAGACCTCCAAACCCTTTGAACTAACACCCAAAAAAGATGTCCTTTTCATTATAGGGGGACTGGAATGCAAAAGTAGGAAGTCAAGAAACACCAGGGGTAACAGTCAAATTGCCCTGGGAAAATGGAACGAAGCAGGGCAAAGGCTAATAGCTTTGCCAAGAGAATGCACTGGTCATAAGAAAACACCCTCTTCCAACAACACAAGAGAGGACTCTACACATGGACATCACCAGATGGTCAACACCCGAAATCAGACTGATTATATTCTTTGCAGCCAAAGATGGAGAAGCTCTATACAGTCAGCAAAAACAAGACTGGGACCTGACTGTGGCTCAGATCATGAACTACTTATTGCCAATTCAGACTTAAATTGAAAGAAAGTAGGGAAAACCACTAGACCATTCAGGTATGACCCTAAATCAAATCCCCTTATGAATTATACAGTAGAAGTAAGAAATAGATTTAAGGGACTGGATCTGATAGAGTGCCTGCCTGAACTATGGACCGAGGTTCATGACATTGTACAGGAGACTGGGATCAAAGACCATCAGCCATGGAGAGAAATGCAAAAAAAGCAAAATGGCTGTCTGGGGAGGGCCTTACAAATAGCTGTGAAAAGAAGAAAAGTGAAAGAAAGGAGAAAAGGAAAGATATAAGCATCTCAATGCAGAGTTCCAAAGAATAGCAAGGAGAGATAAGAAAGCCTTCCTCAGTGATCAATGCAAAGAAATAGAGGAAAAACAACAGTAATGGGAAAGACTAGAGATCTCTTCCAAGAAAATTAGAGATACCAAGGGAACATTTCATGCAAAGATGGGCTCGATAAAGGACAGAAATGGTATGGACCTAACAGAAGCAGAAGATATTAAGAAGAGGTGGCAAAAATACACAGAAGAACTGTACAAAAAAGATCTTCATGACCCAGATAATCACGATGGTGTGATCACTGACCTAGAGCCAGACATCCTGAAATGTGAATTCAAGTGGGCCTTAGAAAGCATCACTATGAACAAAGCTAGTGGAAGTGACAGAATTGCAGTAAAACTCTTTCAAATCCTGGAAAATGGTGCTGTGAAAGTGCTACACTCAATATGCCAGCACATTTGGAAAACTCAGCAGTGGCCACAGGACTGGAAAAGGTCAGTTTTCATTCCAATCCCAAAGAAAGGCAATGCCAAAGAATGCTCAAACTTACCCACACAATTGCACTCATCTCAGACGCTAGTCAAGTAATGCCTCAAAATTCTCCAAGTCAGGATTGAGCAATACGTGAACTGTGAACATCCAGATGTTCAACGCTTGTTTAGAAAAGGCAGAGGAACCAGACAGCAAATTGCCAGCATCTGCTGGATCATGGAAAACGCAAGAGAGTTTCAGAAAAAAACATCTATTTCTGCTTTATTGACTATGCTAAAGCCTTTGGCTTTGTGGATCACAATAAACTGTGGAAAATTCTGAAAGAGATGGGCATACCAGACCACCTGACCTGCCTCTTGAGAAACCTATATGCAGGTCAGGAAGCAACAGTTAGAAGTTGGACATGGAACAACAGACTGGTTCCAAATAGGAACAGGAGTACGTCAAGTCTGTATATTGTCATCCTGCTTATTTAACTTATATGCAGAGTCCATCTTGAGAAACGCTGGACTGGAAGAAGCACAAGCTGGAAATCAAGATTGCAGGGAAAATATCAATAACCTCAGATATGCAGATGACACCACCCTTATGACACAAAGTGAAGAGGAAACTAAAAGCCTCTTGATGAAAGTGAAATAGGAGAGTAAAAAAGTTGGCTTAAAGCTCAACATTCAGAAAACTAAGATCATGGCACTGTTCCCATCACTTCATGCCAAATAGCATGGGGAAACAGTGGAAATAGTGTCAGATTTTATTTTGGGGGACCTCCAAAATCACCGCAGATGGTGTTTGCAGCCATGAAATTAAAAGACGCTTACTCCTTGGAAGGAAAGTTATGACCAACCTAGATAGCATATTCAACAGCAGAGATATTACTTTGCCAACAAAGGTCCATCTAGTCAAGGCTATGGTTTTTCCAGTGGTCATGTATGGATATGAGATTTGGACTGTGATGAAAGCTGAGTGCCGAAGAATTTATGCTTTTGATCTGTGGTGTTGGAGAAGACTCTTGAGAGTTCCTTGGACTGCAAGGAGATCCAACCAGTCCATTCTGAAGATCAGCCCTGGGTGTTCTTTGGAAAGACTGATGCTAAAGTTGAAACTCCAATACTTTGGCCACCTCATGCGAAGTGTTGACTCACTGGAACAGACTCTGATACTGGGAGGGATTGGGGGCAGGAGAAGGGGACGACAGAGGATGATACGCCTGGATGGCATCTCCGACTCGATGGACATGAGTTTGTGTGAACTCTGGGAGTTGGTGATGGACAGGGAGGCCTGGCGTGCTGCAATTCATGGGATCGCAAAGAATCAGATATGACTGTGCGACTGAACTGAAGTGAACTGAACTGATCATCTCCCGTCTCTGAGAAATGACTTATAAGCCCTTTCCATTTGCAATCCCCTTCAACATCATCACATGCTATAATTTACCTATTCCTTACAATAAGCAGCATAAATACTCTCTTTTTAATGAAATTTCTTTAGCCAGAGTAAAATCATCTTTCTCTGAGCTCCGCTAGCATTTAACTGCACCGTTTTATAGTATTTATCTGTTCTGTGTTATATCAGAGTTATATTGGAGACTTGTTAGACACTGAAGGAGAAGACCCAATTGATCTGTGCTCAGACTCAAGCCCACAGAATTTGAGATAATAAGTGGTTTTTTTTTTTGTTTGTTTTTGTTTTTTTTCTTAGCTGTTAGGTTTAAGTAATTGTGTAAAAGATAAAATGAAGCAAAATTTTTGATGTCTGGAAGTGGGTGTTCTTGTCAAATACCTAAAAATGTGAGAGCAGCTTTGAAATCAGTCAGTAGAGGTCGAGATAATTTTGAGGAGCATGTTATAGAAAGCCTAAATTACCTTAAACAACTGTTATTAAAAATATGGACTTGAAATACATTGCTGGCAAGGGCTCAAAAGAAAAGGAAAAAATTTTTCACAAATTGGAGGAAGGGAAGTCCTTGTTACAGAGTGACAGAAAATGTGGTAAAATTGTCTCCTGTAGTCATATGAAATGAACTTAAATATTGAACTTGTTATATATAGCTAAGGAAATTTCTGAGCAAAAATATTTAAAATGTCACCGTGATTGCTTATTGCTGCTTACAATAAAGAGAGATTATTTGAAGGAAGAACTAGTAAATAAAATGAAACCAAGGCTTGACGGTTTAGAAAATCCTGTCTCTACCCAGGCAAAAACCATTAAAATTAAGAAATTGCTTCTAAAAATGTGGACAAGAGAAAAAGTGGGGTACCTATAAAACCTTTTACTTAAACCATAGAAAGATCTAAAGTTCACTATATACAGTCACCCTGAAGCCCTTTTAGAAGATTAACTTGTGCCTCACATATCCTCTCAAACCAGAAGGTCTTTGGGAATCTTAAGGGCATTGCCCCCTTAATCATTTCAAAAGGAGCCAAAGATAGAGAAGGGATTGTAAAGAAAAAAAAAAAAAAAGAAAGAAAAGAAAAAACGTGGATGTGGTCTTTGCACAACAAAGTGAAAGTTAAAATATATTGCAGACCCCCAAAGATCTTAAGAAAACTGTCTGAGCAGAGGCACTACTACAAGGAATTGAAATTGACAGAGAAAACAAAAGGGCAGGACCCTGTTGGACTTTGAAAATACTACTGGCTCAAAACAAGCTGATAAAACTATTCAGCTGCAACAACACAGGCAAGAACATTGGAGTGGGTTGCCATTTCCTTCTCCAACGCATGAAAGTGAAAAGTGAAAGGAAGTTGCTCAGTCATGTCTGGCTCTTAGCGACCCCATGGACTGCAGCCCACCAGGCTCCTCCATCCATGGGATTTCCCAGGCAAGAGTACTCGAGTGGGTGCCATTGTCTTCTCCACAATGAAATGTTACTCAGTCATAAAAAAGAATGAAACAAGGCCATTTGCCACAAAAAGAGTGGAACTAAAGATTATCATACTAAGTCAGATAAAGAAGGACCAACATCATATGATATCACTTATATGTGGAATCTAAGAAAATGATACAAATGATCTTATTTACAGAACAGTAACAGACTCACAGACTTAGAGAATGAGTTATGGTCAGTGGGGGTGGAGGGAAGGAACAGAGCAGGAGGGAGGGTAGTTAGGAAGTTTTGGATTGCTCTGTG
This sequence comes from Bos taurus, assembly GCF_002263795.3. NCBI lineage: Eukaryota > Metazoa > Chordata > Mammalia > Artiodactyla > Bovidae > Bos > Bos taurus. The sequence goes on from NC_037341.1 coordinate 82,336,683, forward strand.
CACACTGCCACATTTAAAATGGATAACCAGCAAGGACCCACTGTATAGCAAAGGGAACTCTGCCCAGTATTATATGACAACCTAAATGGGACAAGAATTAGAAAAAGGATCAGTTCAGTTCAGTCACTCAGTCACGTCTGACTGTTTGTGACCCCATGAATTGCAGCACACATGCCTCTCTGTCCATCACCAACTTCCAGAATTCACCCAAACCCATGTCTCGCGAGTCAGTGATGCCATCCAGCCGTCTCATTCTCTGTCGTCCCCTCTTCTCCTGCCCCCAATCCCTCCCAGCATCAGGGTCTTTTCCAATGAGTCAACTCTTCGTATGAGGTGGGCCAAAGTACTGGAGTTTTAGCTTTAGCATCAGTCCTTCCAATGAACACCCAGGACTGATCTCCTTTACAATGGACTGGTTGGTGAGTCTGTGAGTCTGTTGGTGAGTAACAGACTCACCGCCCAATCATTCAGGGAAGAGTTTTCTTCCGTACTTTTTTTTTCACCATCTTCTAGAGTAGTCATTGCGTGCATGGTCAAAATGGAGTTGCTGTCAAAACTACAATAAGGTATCATTTCACACCAGTTAGAGTGGCCATCATCAAAAGCTGCAAATAATAAAGTCTGGAGAGGGTGTGGAGAAAGGGAGTCCTACACTGCCGGTGGGTCTGTAAGTCTGTGAGTCTGTTACTGTTTTGTAAATAAGATCATTTGTATCATTTTCTTAGATTCCACATATAAGTGATATCATATGATGTTGGTCCTTCTTTATCTGACTTAGTATGATAATCTTTAGTTCCACTCTTTTTGTGGCAAATGGCCTTGTTTCATTCTTTTTTATGACTGAGTAACATTTCATTGTGGAGAAGACAATGGCACCGCACTCCAGTACTCTTGCCTGGGACTAAAAGGATAGATACATGTATATGTATGATTGAATCACTTTACTGTACACTTGAAACTAATACAACATTGTTAATCAACTATACTCTGATATAAAATATAAAGTTTAAAAAGAAAGAAGAACAAAAATATCTCCACAGAGCTCACTAGCCCTTGCCCCACATGAGGACACAATGAGAAGTCTGTAACTCAGAAAAGGACCCTCACCAGACCCTGCACTCTGATCTGAGATGCCCAGCCTCCAGAATTGAAAGCAATAAATTTCTATTGTTTCTAAGCTCAAAACAGGACAAATGAAAAACAAAGAAAATAACAGAAACAGATACACGAACAGAAAACAAATGCATGGTTATCAAAGGGGAAAGAGGCGGGGAGGAATAAACTAGGAGTTTGGGATTAACAGAGCCATGCTTCTGTATATAAACTAGATAAACAACAAGGTCGTATTGTGTGCACAGGGAACTACAATAAATATCTTGCAATAACGTATAATGGCTAAGAATCTGAAAATGAATATATATATGTGTGTGTGTATATAATATATATATAAACTGAATTGCTTTGCTGTATACAAGAAACAAACACAACATTGTAACCAACTATACTTCAATAAAAAATTGATAATAAAAAATGGAGCTGCTGATCCAGCAGAGTTTCAGACAATGAGAAGGGCAAATAGAGCATGTAGGGGGTATACTTACTTTTCAAAGACAACAGCCAGGAAATCACACTCATCACGTTTGCTTTTACTGAAGCCGGCTTAGCCACAAGCGAATCTGAGCAATACCCCGTCGTTGGGTGGCCACAGCCTGACACTGCTATTACAATGGAGGAAGGGAGATTAGACTTTGGTGGTCGGACTGCTAACAACAGTCTCTTCACAGAGGTCAGGCTTCTCCACCAGCTATGTGATAGGATGCCTAAAAGATGAACCACAGTGGAGTCTCTGTCACAGATAGACAGCTCTTTACTTGAATATCAGAATAATGTCTATTGTGTACATTTGTCAGAAATGTTCTTTCAAGGATGCTGAAAGTGAAGGTGTCCGTTGCTCTATCATGTCCAATTCTTTGCAACCCATGGACTGTAGACCACCAGGGCCCTCTGTCCTTAGGATTTTCCAAGCAGAATACTGGAGTGGGTTGCCACTCCCTTCTCCAGGGGATCTTCCTGACCCAGGGATTGAACCTGGGTCTCTCACATTGCAGGCAGATTCTTTACCATCTGAGCTACCAGGGAAGATGCCTTAAGGTGAAGGTATTGCTCAGACCTCTGATCTTTGACACTGATGTTTTCTTTAAAAAAAGGTGAAATTTTGCTGAGACTGGGTTGGGCTTTAGAATCAGGAGGTACCAGAGGTCTGTAAATATTTTCTTTTAAAGGTTTAGATTATTGTTTCCATTCTTTGTAATTGATGTAAAAGCCACTAGCATAAAACAAGCCGGCACATCAAGAAAGGTGGTTCTCAGCCCCAGCAATGCCTGACTCTGCCCTTAACAGTGTTAGCTGCTAAGGGAAGGTAGACAATAGATGCTGTATTCGCCCCTGCTTCTAAAAGAGGCTGCCTTGCTGCTAAGTCCTTTGGAAATTTTATTTTCTTGGTAATTTTTTTTTTTACATAAAGTGGGATGTGTATGTGGACTCCAGCCACAAATCAATCTATCAGCTACCTACTACATATATATTATTTTAATTATAAACTCTTTTATTCTTTTAAAAATATTATTCTGAGAAAGGGAATATAGGCTATGTCCAAGGTGATCTATGAAACAAAGCAAAAAGGAATGAAGAAACCTTGAATGAGACAAAACTTAAAGATGAGGAAATCTATATAATTTAGCTTCACATCAGGGCTTTCTTCTTCTAATTATTAAATAGAATTTGCACTGAACTTTCAGAAATTTATTTGTGTTGCTGCAATCTTTTCAAATCTGTTGTAATTCCTACTCCTGAAGTCCCACAGTATTACATTATTCTAGAACTGTTGGACTCAGTCTCCAGAAGCAGCAAAATTGTCTAAAGACTTTGAAATATTTAAATCATAGAGATCCGTTACATGTATATTCTTTAAAATAAGGTGGCATCAGGGAATTTTAACTTAGTTGTTCATCTTAATTAAAAATAGCACAATATCTATTTCATAATAGTACAATAAGAATAGAAGGCTCTCTGCTAGAGAGCATGAAATCAAAAGCATCACAATATTAATATTAAAATCCAAAAAATCAGTCATTTTCCAACATGATTGTGGCAAATCTATACTGCTTAATTATTCTTAAAGGTTGTTTAAATAGATACATTTCTGAAAGATAAATATTTAAATTATTATTAATAGGAAGAGTATGTGAAGAATTTCTGTTTTTATCAATTTAATTTTATATTTGACTTTTTATCTGTCAAATGTTTTCAGTTGGAAAATACAACATGAATAGCAATCAGTAGGAAACAGTCATTCCTAAGCTCAGAGTATTAGGAAAGAGAACACTTTGTGTCTCTACCAAATGTAGATTTTGGTATTTAGTTTCTGATTATGTTCTAGCTATTTCCGATTACTAGTGTCCCCCCGCTCCTTTCAGATAAAATCATGAGGCATCCCCTAAACACAGGGCAAAGTCTTCACTGATCTCACAACATGAGATTTCTCCTTGCTGCTTTGTAAATCCTGATTGCCTGGCTTACTGCTGCATATGGGCGTTTAAGTGGCAGCTCTGATGGCAACTGTCAGTCACATCCATGAGATGATGAAGGACCTGAATCCATCAGTTCAGTTCCGAGGAACATGTGTGGCAGTCTGGGATGTGGCACATGTATCAGTATTGGCTCATCATATATGTAGACTACTATTAGAATCACAATAGAAAATTCAGGAACTAAGATGTCAAAAAAAGGAAATGAGAGAGCAAGCGAGGCGAGCGAGAGACTGCTGCTGTATTCAGCTGTTTTTTGTAAGCTAGATTTACTATGAGAAAATGCACTGCATATATTTCTTTCTGGTGGATGTTTCCAGCACTGATGAAAAAGCTTCTAACTATCTTTTCATTTTTCACAGTTGACAATGTGATTTGAGACAATCACCTAGAACTTGAATTGTGGTCATAATACTTGTGACTGGATTTCCATTGACTATTGTTGAATGTAACTCTAGTCTTTTAAAAAATCAATCAATACTGAAAAAAGAATTGCCAGACATTACCCGGACTCGTATTATAATTTTTTACAGCATATCATAGGTGGCCAAATTGTTTTAAAAAGTTCTTTTTCTTTGCCCCATGGGCTAGAGATTTGAGATGTCTCTCATGAGTGAGTGATAAATCCATTTTACCTTGTGGAAGGTTAGTGCCAAAGCATAAACTAAAGCTTTATATTTCAAAGTCTATACTTTGCTCAACAACACAACCACAAAATATATTGCAAATGATAAACCATATGAAATGAAGTGTCAATACTTATTTGGCCATTTCATTCCAGTCTAGATGGTACAAAACATTCACATTCATTATTATTGTGCAGATAATTCAGTTTTTTTTCAGAAGACCTTCAGGGAACTGAGATTGTGGTAAGATTTAAATGTGTGTATGTGTATCATGTTTCAAGCTCATTTAAAGATTTGTTTATACCACCTTAGTCAGAAATTAGAAAATTAGAAATGAACAAATGTGCTTCATTCCCCTTTTTTAGGAATTACAACTAAGATCTAACACAAATAGTTGTTCGTTTAGTCTCAAACTTTCCCTCATTAGAGAAACTCATTTATCGCAATATTTTGTTTAAAGATACTGATTTATTAAGCTTTATCTCATATAGAATCAAAATTATACTGAAGATGTTAGCAGGATTAATTTGATTTTTGTATGCATATTTTGTTAGAGATAATTGTATAAATTGATTTTGCTGATAGAGGAAACAAGTACAAAAGAGAACTTTCCAGGGAAACTAAGCATTAATGTTTCATGTTCCTCTTTAACACTGAACTTTGAAATCATATTTTGTTAAAATTAAACTATCTTCTTTTTGCTCAGAGTAATGTCGATAAAGTTCTAATTTTTGAAGAACGATGAGATCATTTTTGTTTAGAAAATATAATGTGAACTAAAAATAGCAAATCTTCTGCAGCCACCTAAAAGCGAATATTTTACAAGTTCTTCATTAGATACATATGTACATTTAAAACTAGGATTTTAATAGCTTGGATTGAAGTTATGATGGGGGAAAAAGCAGTGAAATTTCAAAGACAAATTGACAAATTGTGTGTATATGTGCATTTTCTTATGACCCTATGACCTTCTTCTGCTGACTATAGGACATAATTTGTCTTGGTAGTCACTGTTCATTTTTGACTAGGTCTAGCCGTCTATGGGGTCGCACAGAGTTGGACAAGACTGAAGTGACTTAGCAGCAGCAGCAGAATAAGAATATGTTGTGCATGATTGAGCAATGCTATTATCCTAAACCAATAAATAAGTTTCAATATGCTACTTACAGTTTGTTTCTATAAGTCACATTAATAAAAGGCACAAGTATATTATGAAATGCTTTACCATGTAGAACTGCAAATTAAATGTCAAATTTTAATATTTAAAGTTGCTAAACTCTATTCAAATATTTAGAACTTGGAACTTGCTTATACTTTAATAATTAAGTTAAATTTAGGACTAGCTGTAACTGTATTTTCAATAGCACAGAGAAACATTTTTCAAAAGAAGTTAATTTTAGTCTTACTAGTGCTTTTATCACATTAATCAAGAAGGGCATGGTGGAGATTTGTTGGTTATTTCTCAGAAGACATCTTTGAGGTAGTTCACTTCAGTTCTCAATCGTGTCCGACTCTTTGCGACCCCGTGAATCGCAGCACGCCAGGCCTCCCTGTCCATCAACAACTCCCGGAGTTCACCCAAACTCATGTGTATCGAGTCGGTGATGCCATCCAACCATCTCATCCTCTGTTGTCTCCTTCTCCTCCTGCCCCAATCCCTCCCAGCATCAGGGTCTTTTCCAATGAGTCAACTCTTCACATGAGGTGGCCAAAGTATTGGAGTTTCAGCCTCAGCATCAGTCCTTCCAATGAACACCCAGAACTGATATCCTTTAGGATGGACTAGTTGGATCTCCTTGCAGTCCAAGGGACTCTCAAGAGTCTTCTCCAACACCACAGTTCAAAAGCATCAATTCTTCGGCGCTCAGCTTTCTTCACAGTCCAACTCTCACATCCATATATGACCACTGGGAAAAACATAGCCTTGACTAGACAGACCTTTGTTGGCAAAAAAAAAAAAAAAAAAATAGTATTTACCTCCCCTTCTACCTCACTGCTGAGCTAAATTTGGAAAACTCAGCAGTGAGGTAGAAGGGGAGGTAAATACTATTTTTTTTTTTTGTAAATGGAGAAATGTAGAGTGACTGAGTTTCCAACGCTCCTTTGGGAGCAGAAGTGCACAAAGCATGAAACATCTTGACTCATCTATCTTGTCAAACAGGACATCTCCACTCGCATCTGTTTGCTCACCTTTCACATCAGCTAAACAGCGAGAACCTCAGGTTTCTCTCGACTGACAAAGGGCTGGCCAGATCTGCACTGCAGGGTCTCAGAAGTTACTATGACAGTGACACCTTTCCCCCATACTTGGACCCTTGATTTGCTTACTCTTTTCTTTTCACTCTTACTATCTGACTTTGGCAAGGGAGAGAAAACCTATTTGCAAAGGGATTTTATTACTTTAGGACTGATAGCTGTAGACAGTGATAGAGTTTCAGAGTTTTCCATTTCCTGATTTCTTAGGATGGGTTTTCAACTAAGTACAAAACTTAGTCTCCGTAGGCTTACATCTATGTAGTCTGACAAGTCCAACTCACTCTATTATTGATGATGATTATTAATTATCCCAGAATAATTCTGTTGTTCCCCTTTTGCTCTGTCTATACATAGCAAGTAAGAGTAAATGAGCTAAATGGGAGCTAAGGGTTCTTCCTCCCTGCGGACCAGATAGCAACCAGGCAAAGACAAAGGTCCATCCATCTTCAGGTTCTGTTTGAGTCAGGTATTTATGCTTCAGAGAATATGTACTTATGGTTCTTAATTTGTAACTTTTAAGGAAAGAGTTCATTAAAAAAATAACAGAAGGAAAATAAATCAAATAGGTTGCTCATGGAATTTTGGTTTATAGTTCAATTAAAAATACACATTTAATTGCAGAGACCTTTAAAAATACATATTTTAATTAATTTATTCACTGGTCATTTTTTCCAAGATGGTTTTGTTGTTCAGCTGTTTAGAAAGCTAGGTTCCTCCTCATGCTATCTGAAAATCCTTTGGGGCTTAATTTGTTGAGCTCTCTCCATGGGCACCATTTTCCACTGTTGATGCTGCCCTCATACTTGGTTATCATCTCTGAGCATCTATTGCCTGTGTTTTAGAAAAAAAGCTTGTTAAGTCTCTCTTCGCTGCTGCTGCTGCTAAGTCGCTTCAGTCGTGTCTGACTCTGTACGACCCCATAGACGGCAGCCCACCAGGCTCCCCGTCCCTGGGATTCTCCAGGCAAGAACACTGGAGTGGGTTGCCATTTCCTTCTCCAATGCATGAAAGTGAAAAGTGAAAGTGAAGTCGCTCAGTCGTGTCTGACACTTAGCGACCCCATTGACTGCAACCGACCAGGCTTCTCCATCCATGGGATTTTCTGGGCAAGAGTATTGCAGTGGGTGCCATTGCCTTCTCCAAAGTTTCTCTTTGAGTACCTTACAAAACAGAATCTATTACTAGCAGGATTTGTTGCGCTTAGTAAAAAGCCTAGTTATTTATCAATTTTCTCTCTTAAAAACCAAGCTACCGATGCTGTTTATCCCTTAAGTGTTATACATCCTCCTCCCTTTATCTGACTGAGATCCCTTGGACTAAGTATCTCAGTTTTCTAGTCTTGGCTTCTTTTCTAACTTGTTCCTGGTGGAGGACTTATTTATATTCCTCTCAGTTGGGTAGTAATATTTAGAGGTGGTGTCCCCCAGATGGAGAGATGGCCTTAAGAAACAAAGCAAAGACCTCTTGATGGCACTTGAGGATTTTTCTGTAAGCTTTTGGGAAATGACTGTACATTCAAAAGTGCAATGACAGCAGTTCC
>NC_037341.1:82344943-82403003 GCF_002263795.3 Bos taurus
GTGTGGGGGAAATAAAAAGGTGATTTTCATTCTCAGTTGGCAGAGAGGGGAACACAGTGGGCTCATGCCTCAAGAACTGTGCCCCCCACCATGGGGCACCTAGGGGCTTATATCAGATAAGGGCTCACAGTCAGGGGTCGGTGATGAGGAACAAAGGTTTTAAGATCTTGTCTCCTTCCTCTTCCATTGTTTAAAAAGCAGTCTCAGGCTGTCAGTAACCCAGTAATTAAGTTTGGCAGTTTGGTGGCTCTGGAGCCTTCTTTATGGTGTGTAGAAAAGAAGAACTACAAAGGGAGGAGATAATAGCTGTGAAATGTAGCTCCTACAGAGGGGGCAGAAAAAGCAAACTCAGTTACAGACATGCAGAGCTTGGAGCAGTTAAAGTAAAAAAACTAGAAATGTTCAGGCCTGCTCACTGTTCTCTTTATCTTCTTTGTTCTCAGGGAAGAGAAAGAAAAAACTCATCCCTCTTTTTCATTTTCACTGCAACGTTACGGAAAACAGTATAGAGGTTCCTTGAAAAATTAAAAACAGCACTACCGTATGATCCAGCAATTCTACTCCTGGGTATTTATCCAACAAAAATGAAAACACTAATTTGAAAAGATGTATGAATCTTTTCATATGTGTATATGTGTATATATGTGTTTATTATGGGATTTCCTGGTGGCTTGGTGGTAAGGAATCTACCTGCCAATACAGGAGACGGGAGTTCAATCTCTGGTCCAGGAAGATCCCCTGGAGATGGAAATGGCCACCCACTCCAGTATTCCTGCCTTGGAAAATCGCATGGACAGAGAGGAGCCTGGCAGGCTATAGTACACAGGGTCACAAAAGAGTCAGACACAACTTAGCAACTAAATAGCAACAACATGTTCACTGCAGCATTATTTACAACAGCCAATATACGGAAGCAACCGAAGTGTCCACTGATAGATGAATAGATGAAGAAGCGGTAGGAATTCGCTGGTGTTGCAGTGGTTAAGACTCCGCACTTTTACTGCCAAGGGCTTGGGTTCAATTCTTGACCAGGAAACTAAGATCCTGCAAGCCTTACAGCATGGCCAAAAAGAAGAAGTGGTACACACACACACACACACACACACAATGGAATACTTCTTAGCCATAAAAAAGAATGGAATCTTGGAACTAGACAATAATACTGTAAAATTAAATTTCACTTAATGCTAAGTGAAACAAGTCAGACAGAGAAAGACAAATCCTCTTATGATTTCACTTACATGTGGAATCTAAAAGGTGAAACAAATGAAGAAACATAAGAAAAGAGAATCAGAGTCATAGATACAGAGAACAAACAGGCAGTTGCCAGAGGAGGTAAAAGGTGGGAGGAAGAGAGGAACAGGTGAGGGAGAGTAAGAGTTAAAAAATGAATGACTCACTGGCATGGAAGGTACAATGTGGAGAGCAGAGTCTACAACTACGTAATGTCTTTGTAGGGTGACATACTGTAAGTAGATCATTTTGAAAAGTATAGAAATAGTCACTGGGTTGTACACCAGGAACAAACACAATGCCGTAGTTCAATTATGCTTCAAAAACAAACAAACTCATGGGGAAAGAGATAAGATGAGTGGCTGCCAGAGGCTGGAGAAAGAGGAATTGGATGAAAGTGACCAAAAGGTACAAACTTCCAGTTTCAAGAGAAATAAGTGCTAGGGGTGTAAAGTACAGCAAGGTAAATAAAATTAACAACACTGTATGTTACACATGAAGGTTGTTAATTGAGTAAATCCTAAGCGTTCTTATCATAAGGAAAATATTTTTTTCTTTTTCTTTCATTTTGCATCTGTATGAGATGATGGATGCTCACTAAACTTATTGTGATAATTGTTTCATGATGTATGTAAGCCAACTCGTTATGCTGTACACTTTAAGCAGTGCTGTCTGTATGTCAACTCCATCTCAATAAAACTGGAAGGAAAAAAGTCATAATTTTCACTTTTTTTGAAAAGTTTCTTTTTTTTTTTTTGGCTGCACAGCATGCAGGATCTTTGTTCCCCACCGAGGGATCAAACCTTGCCCCCTGCAGTGAAAGCGCAGAATCTTAACCACTGTACTGCCAGGGAAATCCCTTGAAATTATCCTTTAACACTATTAATATGAGGTCAAAACCATAGAGTCAGAGATGGGCAGTGGCATACCAAGGAATTTCAGCATTTATTCCTTGCTTTTCATTTTATTTTAAAAAATTTTGTATATTTACTCACTTTTGTCTGTGCTGGGTCTTTGTCGCTCCGAGGGCTTTTCTCTAGTTGTGGTGAGCAGGGGTTACTCTCCAGTTGTGATGTGCAGGATTCTCATTGCAGTGGTTTCTCTTGCTGCAGAGCATGGGCTGTAGGGCGTCCGGGCTTCAGTAGCTGTGGCTCCTGGGCTCTAGAGCACAGGCTCAATAGTTGTGGCACGTGGGCTCAGTTGCCCCGAAGCATGTGGGATCTTCTCGGATCAGGGAAAGAACCCTTGTCTCCTGCACTGGCAAGTGGATTCTTTACCACTGAACCACCAGGGAAGTCCTATTCCCTTTTTTTTTAAAGGAGAAATTCACATAAATTAACCTTTTTAAAGTGTACAATTTAGTTGCGTTTAGTACCTTCACAATGTTGTATAATCACCACTCTATCTGGTTCCAAAGCATTTTCATCACCCTCAAAGGAAATTCACACCCATTAAGCATCATTCCCCCTTCTTTCCTCCCCTCAGCCCCTGGCAACCACCCATCTGCTCTCTGTCTCTACGGATTTACCTTTTCTGAATTTCCAGTATAAGTAGAATCCTACAACATGTGACATTTTTGTGCCTGGCTTCTTTCACGTAGCATAATGTTTTCAAGGCTAATGTGGCTTGTGTCGGTACTTCATTTCTTTTTATAGCTACATAATCCATTGTGTGTATATATCACAATCTGTTTATTCATTCATCCATTGGTGGAAGTGTGGGCTGTTTCCACCTTCTGGTTATAGTAAATAGGGTTATTATGAATATGCATATTCATATCTCTGCTTGAATGCCAACTTTTTTTTATTCTTTTGGAATTAAAATATATTTAGGAGTAGAATTGCTGAGTCCTAAGGTAATTCATTTTTAACTTCTTAGGAAACCACCAAACTGTTTTCCAACAGCAGTTGCCCCATTTTACATTCCCGCGGGCAGCCTACAATGGTTCCAATTTCTCTGCATCCTTGCCCACACACAAATGAACCCTGAAGACAGTGTGCTAAGTGAAATAAGACAGTCCAAAAGACAAATCCTCCAAGATTCCACTTACATGAAACAACTAAAGCAGTCAGGTTCACAGAAACAAAAAGTAGAATGGAGGTTGCCAGAGCTGGGGAATGTTAGTGTTTGTTGGATACAGAGCTTTAGTTTGCAAGATGAGAAAGTGCTGGAAGTTGGTTGTACAACAGTGAATATACTTAGCACGACTGAACTGTACACCTAAAAATGGTCAATTTTATTATATGTTTGCTGTTTTGTTTTTATTTTTAACATGATGTGGGAAAAAAAGAGTTGTTTACCCAGGGTAATGTGTAACCAACAGAAGCCACTCATGTCCCTGAGAAGCCTCGTGATCCCCTGGCTTTCACCCATCTCCGTGATTCCCAAGGGTCACTCCCTTTAGAGCATGGGCACCCTAATAGGTGAGGTCAAATTCTGTTCTTGGAAAGAAAACTTAGGAACCTTGTAAGGTCTCTGAAGCTTACTCACCAGGTGAGTCAGCATGATTGGCAGCCTTTTGCCTTGCAGGCATCTGATAAAATCTTGGGCCTGATTCAATGACGGCAGAATCTGGCCTGAGGAGAGAGAAAGCTTGGATCGGGCATGTTCTCTCCTTCCTCCTTCCACCCACGTTGCAGAGTTGGGTTCCAATGGCCAGAACCCAGCAGGCCTGGGCAAGGTGTAGTTGACCCCACTGCGCACCAGGCTTGGGAAGTCTTGTGTCAACCTCTCAGACCCCTGCACCAGGAGTGCTGCCTGTGTGGAGGGCTGGGTGCAAGCCGGGACCTGTTAATTACTCCTTCCTTACCTAATCCTGGAATGGGGATGACCCAGAGCTGTCTCCTGCCTTTCTGCCCCTCCTTCCAATCAAACAGTGCACACACCCCTTGGTAGCAGCCTCGCTTTGTGTCCTCCGAGACATGTGCAGGTACTCTAATGTGATACACATGTTTCTAAGGAAACCCACCTTCTATAACATAGCATATAAATAAAGTACGGCGCTTAAGAGGAAAACAGGGTTGAGGCGGACCACCAGGCAATTTTAACATCTGAACACAAACAAAAGCAAATGCAGTCTAAAAGACAACGGCCTGAGTAAATCTCCACTGTTGTTTGTACCCAGCAGGCCACAGGGTTCTTGCTCGCTCCTTTAAAATGAGGGTCCTTAGGTGGTTTGCTTCTAGTAGAGAGCTGTTTCATCACAATTTAAAATCTGATTGAGAATCCACGGTGGTCCACTGGTTAGGACTCAGTGCTTTCACTACCTGGGGCCTGTGTTCAACCCCCTAGTTGGAGAACTAAAATCCCACAAGCTGCACAGCTCAGTCAAAAAATCTAACAAACCTGATTTTGACTGTAATCAATTAAAGCAAACAAATACATCAGTTCAGTTCAGTCACTCAGTCGTATCCGACTCTGCAACCCCATGGACTCCAGCAAGCCGGGCTTCCCTGTCCATCACCAACTCCCGGAGCTTGCTCAAACTCATGTCCATCAAATTGGTGATGCCATCCAACCATCTCATCCTCTGTCATCCCCTTCTCCTCCTGCCTTCTATCTTTCCCAGCATTAGGGTCTTTTCCAGTGAGTCAGTCCTTCATATGAGGTGCCAAAGTATTGGAGTTTCAGCTTCAGCATCAGTTCTTCCAATGAATGTTTAGGACTGATTTCCTTTAGGATTGACTGGTTTGATCTCCTTGCAGTCCCAGGGGACTCTCAAGAGTCTTCTCCAACACCACAGTTCAAAAGCATCAATTCTTTGGCACTCAGCTTTCTTTATAGTCCAACTCACATCCATACATGACTACTGGAAAAACGATAGCTTTGACTATATGGACCTTTGTTGGCAGAGTAATGTCTCTGCTTTTTAATATGCTGTCTAGGTTGGTCATAGCTTTTCTTCCAAGGAGTAAGCGTCTTTTAGTTTCATGGCTGCAGTCACCATCTGCAGGGATTTTGGAGCCCCCCAAAATAAAGTCTCTCACTGTTTTCCATTGTTTCCTCATCTATTTGCCATGAAGTGATGGGACCGGATGCCATGATTTTCATTTTTGAATGTTGAGTTTTAAACCAGCTTTTTCACTCTCCTCTTTCACTTTCATTAGGAGTCTTTTAGTTCCTCTTCACTTTCTACCATAAGGGTGCTGTCATCTGCATATCTGAAGTTATTGATATTTCTCCCAGCCATCTTGATTCCAGCCTGTGTTTCATCCAGCCTTCATCCAGCCAGTACATCCATTTTGCATGATGTACTCTGCATATAAGGTAAATAAGCAGGGTGACAATATACAGCCTTGATGTACTTTTTTCCCAATTTGGAACCAGTCTGCTGTTTGGAACCATGTTTGGAACTATGTCCAATTCTAATTGTTGCTTTTTGACCTGCATACAGATTTCTCAGGAGGCAGGTCAGGTGGTCTGGTATTCCCATCTCTTGAAGAATTTTCCAGTTGGTTGTGATCCACACAGTCAAAGGCTTTGGTGTAGTCATTGAAGAAGAAGTAGATGCTTTTCTAGAAATCGTTTATGTTTTCTTTTTCTATGATCCAATGGATGTTGGCAGTTTGATCTCTGGTTTCTCTGCCTGTTCTAAATCCAGCATGAACATCTGGAAGTTCATGGTTCATTTACTGTTGAAGCCTGGCTTGGAGAATTTTGAGCATTACTTTGCTAGTGTGTGAGATGAGTGCAAATGTGCAGTAGTTTGAACGTTCTTTGGTATTGCCTTTCTTTGGGATTGGAATGAACACTGACCTTTTCCAGTCCTATTGCCACTGCTGAGTTTTCCAAATTTGCTGGCATATTGAGTGCAACACTTTAACAGCATCATCTTTTAGGGTTTGCAATAGCTCAACTGGAATTCCATCACCTCCACTAGCTTTGTATGTAGTGATGCTTCCTAAGACCCACTTGACTTCAGGATATCTGGCTCTAGGTCATTGATCACACACCATAGTGGTTATCTGGGTCATGAAGATATTTTTTCTATAGTTCTTCGGTGTATTCTTGCCACCTCTTCTTAATATCTTCTGCTGCTGTTAGGTCCATACCATTTCTGTCCTTTGTTGTGCCCATCTTTGCATGAAATGTTCCCTTGGTATCTATAATTTTCTTGAAGAGATCTCTAGTCTTTCCCATTCTACTGTTTTCCTGTATTTCTTTGCATTGATCACTAAGGAAGGCTTTCTTATCTCTCCTTGCTATTCTTTGGAACTCTGCATTCAAATGGGTATATCTCCTTTTCTCCCTTGCCTTTAGCTTCTCTTCTTTCTCAGCTATTTTTAAGGCCTCTGCAGACAACCATTTTACCTTTTTGCATTTCTTTTTCTTGGGGATGGTCTTGATCACTGCCTCCTGTACAATGTCACAAACCTCTGTCCATAGTTCTTCAGACACTCTATCAGATCTAATCCTTTGAATATATTTGTCACTTCCACTGTATAATCGTGAGGGATTTGATTTAGGTCATACCTGAATGGTCTAGTAGTTTTCCCTAGTTTCTTCAATTTAAGTCTGAATTTTGCAATAAGGGGTTCATGATCTGAGCCACAGTCTGCTCCCAGTCTTATTTTTGCTGACTGTATAGAGCTTCTCCATTTTCATCTGCAAAGAACATATTCAATCTGATTTTGGTGTTGACCAACTGGTGATGTCCATGTGTAGATTAGTCTCTTGTGTTGCTGGAAGAGAATGTTTGCTATGACCAATGCGTTCTCTTTGCAAAACTCTGTTAGCCTTTGCCCTGCTTCATTTTGTACTCCAAGGCCAAACTTGCCTGTTACTCCAGGTGTCTCTTGACTTCCTACTTTTGCATTCCAGTCCCCTTATAATGAAAAGGACATCTTTTTGGGTGTTAGTTCTAGAGGTCTTGTAGGTCTGCATAGAACTGTTCAACTTCAGCTTCTTCAGCATTACTAGTTGGGGCATAGACTTGGATTACTGTGATATTGGGTGGTTTGCCTTGGAAAAAGCAGAGATCATTCTGTCATTTTTGAGATTGCACCCAAGTACTGCACTTCAGACTCTGTTGTTGACTATGAGGGCTACTCCATTTCTTCTAAGGGATTCTTGCCCACAGTATATTCAGATATAATGAATAATTATAATTCAGATATAATGGTTATCTGAATCAAATTCACCCTTTCCAGTCCATTTTAGTTCACTGATTCCTAAAATGTTGATGTTTACTCTTGCCATCTCCTGTTTGACCACTTCCAATTTGCCTTGATTCATGAACATAACATTCCAGGTTCCTATGCAATATTGTTCTTTATAGCATCGGACTTTATTTCCATCACCAGTCACATACACAACCGAGAGTTATTTATGCTTTGGCTCTGTTTCTTTATTCTTTCTGGAGTTATTTCTTCACTCTTCTCCAGTAACATATTGGGCACCTATCGACCTGAGAAGTTTATCTTTCAGTGCATATCTTTTGCCTTTTCATACTGTTCATGGGGGTTCTCAAGGCAAGAAACTAAAGTGGTTTTCCATTCCCTTCTCCAGTCAACCAAGTTTTGTCAGAACTCTCCACCTTGACCCATCAGTCTTGGGTGGGCCTACGAGGCACGGCTCATAGTTTCAATGAGTTAGACAAGGTTGTGGTCCATGTGATCGGTTTGATTAGTTTTCTGTTGTTGTGGTTTACATTCTCTCTGCCCTCTGACAGATAAGGATAAGAGGCTTATGGAAACTTCCTGATAGGAGAGACTTGACTGTGGGGGAAACTGGGTCTTGTTCTGATGGGCGAGGCTGTGCTCAGTAAATCTTTAATTCAACTTTCTGTTGGTGAGTGGGGCTGTGTTCCCTCCCTGTTGTTTGATCTGAGACCAAACTATGGTGGAGATGATGAAGATAACGGTGACCTCAGTCAAAAGGTCCCATGCACGCACTGCTACACTCAGAGCCCCTGATCCTGCAGCAGGCCCCTGCCAACACATGGCTTCGTCGAAGACTCCTGGACACTCACAGGCAAGTCTGGGTCGGTCTTTTGTGGGGTCACTGCTCCTTTCTCCTGGGTCCTGGTGCACACAAGACACAAGAGTCTGTTTTCCTGCTGCTGCTAAGTCACGTCAGTCGTGTCCAACTCTGTGCGACTCCACAGACGGCAGCCCACCAGGCTCCTCCGTCCGTCCCTGGGATTCTCCAGGCAAGAACACTGGAGTGGGTTGCCATTTCCTTCTCCAGGACTTACACAGGACTCCCTGTGAAAGTTCGTCTGCTCAGCGGCTCTATGGTGGGGTTAATGGCAACCTCCTCCAAGAGGACTTATGCCACACTGAGCTCTGCTGCACCCAGAGCCCCTGCCCCTGTGGCAGGCCACTGCAGACCCATACTTCCACAGGAGACCCTCAAACACTCAAAGGCAGGTCTGGCTCAGTCTCGGTGGGGTCTCTGGGTTCTGGTGCGCACAAAGTTTTGTTTGAGCCCTCCTAGCATCTGAGCTTCCCTCATAGTTCAGTTGGTAAAGAATCCACCTGCAATGCAGGAGACATCGTTTCGATTTCTGGGTTGGGAAGATCCACTGGAGAAGGGATAGGCTACCCACTCCAGTATTCTTGAGCTTCCCTGGTGGCTCAGCTGGTAATGAATCTGCCTGCAACGTGGGAGACCTGGGTTCGATTCCAGAGTTGGAATCCCCTGGAGAAGGGAAAGGCTACCCACTCCAGTATTCTGACCTGGAGCATTCCATGGACCATATAGACCATGGGGTTGCAAAGAGTCAGACACGACTGAGCAACTTTCACTTTCAGAGTATCTCTGGAGGGTATGGAATTTGATTCTAAATGTGATTTCACCCCTCCTACTGTCTTGCTGGGGCTTCTCCTTTGCCCTTGGACATGGGGTATCTTTTTTTGGTGGGATCCAACATTCTCCTGTTGATGATTGTTCAGTAGCAAGTTGTAATTTTGGAGTTCTCACAGGAGAAGATGAGCGCATGTCCTTCTACTTTGCCATCTTGAAAGCAAAACCCCATTTGTTTATACACACACACACATATATATACATGCTGCTGCTGCTAAGTCGCTTCAGTCGTGTCCGACTCTGTGTGACCCCATAGACAGCAGCCCACAAGGCTCCTCTGTCCCTGGGATTCTCCAGGCAAGAATACTGGAGTAGGTTGCCATTTCCTTCTCCAATGCATGAAAGTGAAGAGTGAAAGTGAAGTTGCTCAGTTGTGCCCGACTCTTAGCGACCCCATGGACTGGAGCCTACCAGGCTCCTCTGTCCATGGGATTTTCTAGGCAAGAGTACTGGAGTGGGGTGCCATTGCCTTCTCTGATATATATACATAGGCTTATATATGTGGCAACCCACTCCAGTACTCTTGCCTGGAGAATCCCTTGGGCAGAGGAGCCTGGTGGGCTACAGTCCATAGGGTTGCAGTCAGTCACGACTGAGCGATTGACACATACCCACACACACATATATAGGCTTCCCAGGTGGCACTAGTAGTAAAGAATCCACTTGCCAATGCAGGAAACCTAAGAGACACAGGCTCGATTTCTGGATCGGGAAGATCCCTTGGAGGAAGGTGTTGCAACCTACTCAAATATTCTTGCCTGAAGAATCCTATGGACAGAGGAGCCTGGCAGGCTACAGTCCATACCTCGCAAAGAGTCAGACACGACTGAGTGTTCTCTTTTCACTAGGGCACCTACAGCAGTCTCTGCAATAAAGGCCCACAACAAAACTTTAAACACTCCAGAACATTCCTAGTAGAGATGACATCAGCACTGTTCTGAAGCCCTGGTATCATTGTCTGATCTCAGAATGATGCCTAAAACTCGGCCTCTGCACTAGTGCTGAATCTCAGAGACAGAGTTTTGAGTCAAGTAGAAAACAATAGCTTTATTGCTTTGCCAGGCAAAGAGGGAGAGAGAGGACTCGTGCCCTTCACAAACTGTGTTCCAACCCAGGAGCATTAGATGATGAGTTTTACAGCAATAGTTCAAGGAGGGGATTGCTGATAAGATTAGAGTGTGTGCCTAAACTCCTTTAAACTAGTCTCTGGTAATCTGATGGGTTTCTGTGGTTCCTTTAATCTAGAGAGCTTCTCTGGAATGAAGAATGCTGACATCTTCCATTTGTTGTGGAGTTTTGGTTCTACAAAGAGTTTAAAGATATTATTATGTGTATCCCTTGAGGCAGAACCAGGACCCTACCCCAAGGCTGCATTGTTATTTGTTGGCTGTTTCTTAAGGACTTTCTTTAAATCCCTTGTGGCTCAGAGGTTAAAGCCTGCAATGTGGGAGACCTGGGTTCGATCCTTGGGTCAGGAAGATCCCCGGAGAAGAAAATGGCAACCCACTCCAGTATTCTTGCCTGGAGAATCCCATGGATGGAGGAGCCTAGTGGACTACAGTCCATGAGGTTGCAAAGAGTCAGACACGACTGAGCGACTTAACTTTCACTAACTAACTTTCTCTTGTCTCTACTTTCCCTCCCTTCCCAGATTAGTAACAGCCCAATTCTACCCTTTGGGACTCAGGGAAAGTCATGGAGGTTGGAGTCTGTTCCCTACAAACAAAAAATGGGGTACACAGAAAGGCTTCTGTGCCTAGGAGCTGCACAGGGTCCTGTTCAGTTTCAAGAACAGCCCAGGGATTTGCCACTCTGCTGCGTGATGCTAATTCAACATCTCACATCTTGGTTACATTTTCCCGTATAAACTTTTTCTTTTCAATTTCTGAAAATCTTCATTTTCAGAAAGACCATTTTTATTTTTTGTTTGTATTACAACAGTAATACAAAGATCCTCTTAATTCCCTTTGGTGTCAATCATCAAGTTTTGTCAATTTCCATCCTAAATATCTCTCAAATGCATGTATTTCTCTAACCTCTGCCACCATACAGTTCAGGCAACTGACATCTTTGCCTGTGTCTGTGCTCAGTCACTTCATTCATGTCTGACTCTTTGCAGATCTATGGACTGTAGCCTGCCAGACTTCTCTGTCCATGGAATTCTCCAGGCAAGAACACCAGAGTGGGTTGTCATTTCCTCCTCCAGGGGATCTTCCTGACCTAGGGATTGAAGCTGAGTCGCTTGTGTCTCCTGCATTGGCAGGTGGATTCTTGATCACTGGTGCCACCCAGGAAGCCCATCTTTTGCCTGTTCAACAGCAAAAAATGAATCTCTCTTCTCTTCCCCAAATCCACTGGTCTCTTGTCTCCGCATCACTTCTCTTCTAGGCGGCCACAATAAACTTTTAAAAACACAGCTCTGATCACCCTCCATCCTCTAATGCCTTGTCTCTTCTCCTAGAACAAAAATCAAGCTCTCTCACCCGGGCTATAAGTCTGGCCCTACCCACTTCCCCAGGCTCCTTCTTCATTTACTCTTCCTGTCTGGTGCTCTTCAGCTATACTGACCTTGCAATTTCTCTTCTGCCACAGGCCTTGGCATTTACTGTTCCTTATCTGGAAGGATGTCTCCACCACCCCATCTCTATCTCATCCCCTTTTGCTTTGCTGTCGTTCAGCTGTTAAGTTGTGTCCGACTCTTTGTGACCTCATGGACTGCAGCACACCAGGCTTTCCTGTCCTCCATTATTTCCCAGAGTCTGCTCAAACTCACATCCATTGAGTTGGTGATGCCATCCAACCATCTCATCCTCTGTCACCCCTTCTTTTCCTGTTCTCAATCTTTCCCAGCGTCAGGGTCTTTTCCAATGTGTCAGCTCTTCACATCAGGTGGCCAAATATTGGTGCTTCAGCTTCAGCACTGGTCTATTCATCTTTCTTTCCCATTTCAGCTCAAGGTCACTTTTTTAGGGAAGACTTCCCTGACCAGCTCCCCAACCCTTCTTTAGAGCTCTTTTATAGTTACAAATTCATCAAGTGTTTTACCAGACGAAATTCTGCCTTCCCCGCTAGATTCTTAGCCACATGATATAGTTACACTTTATATTAATGATGCTTAATAATAATAATATATGGTAATGATTTGGGAATGAGATCTGGGACCCAAATTCTCTTGTCAGAATTCTTGGCAAACAAGTATTCTTAGCAAACACTTTCTCCATTGTGAGAGATTAGAGAGTACCTAATCTAGAGAAAAGGACCCCAAAATTAGTTTTGGGGTCCTTTTCTGGATAAAATCCTAATATAATTTCCCTGTAATGAATCAAACTGTATGGAAGGTGGAGAAGAGAAAATCAGGAAAGTCCTGGCAGAACCTGAGTCTGGCCACTTTTCCCTTTTATTTATTTTTTAAATTAATTTTTATTGGAGTGTGATTGATTTACAATGTTGTCTTAGTTTCTGCTGAAAAGTAAAGTGAATCACTTATACATATATCCATCTTTTTTAGATTGTTTTCCCATATAGGTCATTACAGAGTGCTGCAAGTTTCCTGTGCTATACGATAGGTTCTTTTAGTTATCTCCTCTTTGCTTTAAAAATGATTCTTTGGCTCTCATCAGAGGTAGTTTCAAGCACAGGTCAGTTTCTTGGAAACATTAGTACGTGTTCCCAGGACACGCCTTGGTCTGCTATGTGCTATTGGGCAAAATGTCCTTAGGTTAATCAGTGGTGTTTATTATTGTCATTTTAAACCCCAAGACAAAATCGGATTTCAATCGGTAGTTTCCCTCCCTAGTTCAGAAGGAGAGGAGAGCAGGGCGGGAGAGCAAGGGCCAGAGATGTAAAGAAGACACTCCCCTCCTCCCAGCTCCCCTACACCCACACCCTCCCCCACCCCCCACCCTGCGCCTCCATCTCCTCCTCCCAATCCCCGTTTTCAGCTCTCGAGGGTAATAAATAAACATGGAAAGTTCAGTAAACCACAGACACTTGTAGAGGGCCATCCCAGGCCACACAGCAGGGACAGTCCCCGCTTCGGACCAGGGGGCCAGTCCGCGTTCTGATTCCGCATTATCCGTGGACGCCCAAAGGCCCGCCCTCCTCCCACGGGCCTAAAGGGTCCTGAGGACCCCAGGCTGCTGGGCCCGGGGCGGGGGGTGGGAAGGACCTGACAGGGGACAGACACAGACGACCTGAGCGGGGACAAGTCTGTTCCAGGCCCTCCGGGGTCCTCAGGTGCCCTCGAGGGTCCTGGGCTGAAGAGGCTTCAGACGGGTGGGGGAATCCCTGGGCAAGGGTAAGGAGGCGTTCTGCGCGCAGCATACCCGCGGCCTCCCCTCGGCGGCCTCCCCTCGGCGGCCTCCCCTCGGCGGCCTCCCCTCGGCGGCCTCCCCTCGGCGGCCTCCCCTCGGCGGCCTCCCCTCGGCGGCCTCCCCTCGGCGGCCTCCCCTCGGCGGCCTCCCCTCGGCGGCCTCCCCTCGGCGGCCTCCCAGCGCGTTCTCCCGCTCGCGCTGCGCTCCCGCCGCTGAGGCGTTGGTGACGCCGCGGCGGTGCCTGCCTGAGGCCTACGGAGCAGGTACTACCGCACCCCCAACCCCACCCCATCCTGGGCCTGTACCGCCGTCTCCTCCCCCACCCCCACTCCAGGTGGGAGGTGAAGGCTGCAGGAAGAGGAGAGGTCTGTGTCCCCCTCTCTCAGTTGTCAGCTCCCCGCGGGCCCGCAGAGGGCCAAGTGGAAGCTTTGGGCCAAGAAGTGGTTCTCTTGATTTCCTCTGGGCCTGGCAATGACCCATGATGGCAAACTTCTGACACTGCTTTTGTTTTCCCCAACCTGTCCCCTTTCTTCACTCTCCCCTCCCCGCCCCCCCCCCAACTAAAGTGCATTTTCTTTGGAGAATTTTTCAAAACTCTTGAAATAATTGGAAACCTCTGGTCTTGCCAAACCTTAGTTGGAAATCATTGTATTAGGGCTGTGACCCAGAAGGGAAAAAACAATAAGTGAGGTTAGAGAGAAAAAATGGTCAATGCCCACCTCCCCACTGCCCCCCAGTACACCCCAGACACATGTTAATGGGGAAGCAGGGACCACATACACACACACACACACACACACACACACACACACACGGTCACCTTCGTCTTCAGCCTCCTACACAGAGGCACCAATTCCCCAGCTTGCCACTGATGCCAAGAACGGTGCCTGACACACAGTGGGCCCCCAATTAACTGTTACTTGAAAGTAAACCAGGTCATGTGCCTATATTAACTGTGGGGTTTGTGCCACAGCAAATAAAACAGGGACTATGCCCTGTAAGGGTGAAAACCTTGTGAGGCTTTGCTCTGGATTTTGGCTGCTTGACCTGGTGTGCCCCCATGACGGCTGAACACGTGCTGAGCACAGGGGGCCAACAATGGCCTGGCCGTGAGTGAGGACCCAGACGAGCAGCTGTGACTCACTTTCCCTGCCCTGCAGATAAAGGGATTTGAAATATTTACTGCTTTTGCAATAGTGATGATTACACAGAAAATCGCATCCCTTGGCCACTCTGAGTTCCTTAAAAAGAAAAATAAGAAACTTTCCGAGAAAAGTGTTGCATGGTAATTTGGGCAAAAGCCGAGTCTCCTGCAGAGGGACTTGGCTGCAGGATTTCTGGCAGGGTTC
Organism: Bos taurus; assembly: GCF_002263795.3. Lineage (NCBI taxonomy): Eukaryota > Metazoa > Chordata > Mammalia > Artiodactyla > Bovidae > Bos > Bos taurus. Next base: position 82,359,645 of record NC_037341.1, read on the forward strand.
TCTTCTGAGAAGCCACTAATGAGCCCGTCTCTTGCCCCTCTGTTACCTGGAGTATTGCAGGGTCAGTGGCACCTGTTGCTTTCCACGTTTTGTGACAGAAATAACCCTTCCAGTCACCCATCATGAGGCTGACTTTCGCAGTAAGAAAATACCGCAGACTGTCCCAATCAGGAAGGCACGGTGCCTACAGTCCCTGGGGGGTGCCCACTTGCTGAGCTAGACCCCAGACAGCTCCTTTCAAAAGAAGAAGTGAAAACAAGGCAAACGTCTGGGTTCCCGAAAGGGTTATTCTGCCTTAGACTGCCCATAAAAATGCTATTGGCTGTTACCTGGCTCGGCCAAAGTACATCCAGAATGTCTTCTCTCGCCATTCAGTGCATTTGGTATTTTGGCTGAAAGGAAACAAGCAGAACTCTGCACTTCCAGAGCAAAGATGGAGCCGCAGGATCCAGTCAAGAGGGAAGGGGTAAGTGTACTGTCAGGGAGGCAGTGAGGAGCAGCCCCGTCAGGACCTGTTCAGCATTACTGGGGGATGCTATTCAAAGTCGTGTGCACGGGGGGCTGCCCCCTCAGAGTTCACCCGCAGCTGGACTTTACAGGGACTAGAGAGAGGAGAGATTTAGAGACTTTTAGGTTTAAAGGTTCTTTGGGACGCATTCTTCTGGAACAGCTTTTCAAAGTAGTTAGAACAGAATTGATGGGACTCAAAGGGATTGATTTATCACAACTTCCTTAAGAACTTTAGATGAAGGGCTTCTGAAATCAGCAACAATATCCTTACCCATGGCTCCTGAGAGATTTTTTTAATTTTATTTGATTTTGGCTTCTGGACATTTTCATTAACCTTTTCAGCAGGTAAATCCAGCTAAGCCAGTATGCAAAGAAGATAGAAAGGATGTTGCAGGATTTGAATGTAACTCAGCTCGGTAGCAGAGATTTCCTACCTTTTAGATAATGAGACTCCTTTTTTTTTAGAGACAAAAGATTTTTCTGGACTTCTTTCAAAGTGTGCTGCTGTATAATTGCTGTTGTTATTTTTGATTGTCTCTTGCTGTACTTTTGATTATCTTTTGATTGAGGAAAATGCATAGGGACAGAAAGGTAACATAAAAGTACTGACACTTTTAAGAAGTTTGCATTTTATTCACTGCAACAGCATCTGCTTATATTGATGGGAGTAGATACATATCTGTGCAAATTACTATTTATTCATAGATATGAGACCCTTGCCATGGTCAAGTTGGACACATGTTCTGGAGTTAATAGATTAAAGTGGGTTTGGAAGGCAGAAATGCCTGGGATTCATTTCTGCTCCAGCCTATTCTAGCTGTGGGAACTTGGGCAAGTTATTTAACTACTCTGTGCCTCCGTTTTCTCATCTATAAAATGGGAATGATAGCCTTGCCATTCACAGAGGGCTGCTGGAACAACTAAATGAGATAATGCATGTAAATTACCTAGCATAGAGTAGATCCGCCATACATATTATTCTTTAAATTAATTTATTTTTGGCTGTACTGGGTCTTCGTTGCTGCACACAGACCCTCTCTAGTTGCAGTGAGCAGGGGCTACTCTTCGTTGAGGTGCACAGGCTTCTCCTTGAAGCGGCTTCTCTTGTGAAGCACGGGTTCTAGGCACACAGGCTTCAGGAACTGTGGTGCGTGGGCTTAGTAGTTGCATCACATAGGCTTAGCTGCTCCTCAGCATGGGGGATCTTCCCGGATCAGGGATCGAATCTGTGTCCTCTGCATTGACAGGCCGTTTCCCACCCACTGTCCCACCAGGGAGGTCCCCATATTATTATTTTTTGATCATCCTTTAGAGCAGGGCGCTACTGACATTCGGAGCTGTGGGGCCAGGGAGGGGGATGGTGGTGGCTGGCCTGGCTGTTGTAGGTTGTTTGGCATCATCTCTGGTGTCTGCTCACCAGATGCCAGTCTCACCCTCGCCCATGAGATTTCCTGCTTTGGAATCAGTGTGTCACGCCACAGGGCTTGTCTTGTGGACCTCATGGTAATAAGACCGTGCTAGGTCAAACGTTATCTCCTCTATTTTACAGAGAAGAGACTGTGAGATAACAAGAGCTTGGAGATTAGGGGATCAGGGGAAGCCCTGGTCCTTTCTGTGCCGCCTCTTCAGAGAGTAATGCGCCGCCCAACTGTGTCCCCAAGTGCGGCTGCAAAATAACAGAAATGCCCCACGTGGTGGTCCCTGAAAATGAACGATGCATTTTGAAAGGACGTGATTAAATGGTTACATACAAAACATAATCATAGTCACTTGCTTCTGCGATCCCCCCAGGAGGGAGGCCTCCTCCAGGGATCCATCCCAGGGAATGCATGCTGCCCCCCTTCCAGGCTCCTGAGGGCAGACCTAGTCCTTTGGTAAATACGTGCCGGGGGACATCAAAACAGAACTAAGCCAGTGGTGGCTGTGAAAAAGAACCTGCAAGTCACACAGCAAAGCTGAAGGGGGCATTTAGGAGCTGAGGAGAAGTGGGGACAGTGAGTGAGGCCATAGAGTCTGGGCGACCACCGGGGGTGGGGGTGGGGCCGCTGCTCAGGCTGGTGGGAAGGGCCCAGCTCTCTTTCCCTCTGGTGGCTGTGTGTGTGACCGCAACCTCACCGGCCTTTGGGTTCCTCATCTGTAAAGAGAAAAGACACAAATTTGGTGTGCCCGAAGACTTCCCACGGGGAAAAAAAGATTCTTGGGCTGAAAGACAAAATAAAATGGATTATAAAAAGAAAATGCCAGAATGCTTTGGAAGATGAAAGCAGAGGTTTTTTTGTGGCATGCCGCCACCAACTAGTTGAGTGTCATTGAGCAAGTAACTTCCCTCTGATTTGCATCGTTAATAATTAATATTGATAACAAACCTCTGATGTAATGTGTAACGCTTGTAGTGTGTACCACAAGTCAGCTGTGGGTCTGAGCGTTTCACATGTATGAACTCATTTATTCCCCACATCCATCCTGTGAGGAAAGCAGTATCATCATCCCCATTTTACAGATGAAGGACAGAGAAGTTTAGGAGCTGGCCCAAGGCCACACAGCCAGCAGCAAGAAAGGCAGCTGCGGACTCCCACAGAGACAGGGCACTTCCAGTTTGTCTATCTTTCCTCTCCTCAGCACTCAGACCTCAAGGAACGTTTGTGAGACTTTGGATTCATTCCATAGTGTGATAAAGTGACTTACTGTGTTAATAATTCATAGGAACTCTTATTTTCCCAGGATATTTTTGTTCTGACTGGAGATGCATGACAGGCAAAAGTCTTAGGCTGAGAGTGTCTCTCTGACGGTAGAAAAGAAATTGGAGCCAAATTCCTGAGAGATGGTTTGGGTGGGGCCTTCTTCCCAGAGACCTGAAATCACACCCTGTCAGAAATGTTCTCACCGTCTTGAAAAACAGGAAGCCAGCTTACTGTGGGCACGAGGGAAGTGACCCCTAGCTTTTCTCCAAACCACAAATCACAGCTCTCCCTGGCCTCGGACAACAGCCCCGTCTCGCGTCTCGAGGCCGCGGAGCCACTTGTCATTTTTTTTTTGGCTGTGCTGGGTCTTCATGGCTGTGTGGAGCTTTTCTCTAGTTGCAGCGAGTGAGGCTGTTCTTTGCTGCAATGCACAGGCTTCTCTTTGTAGGGGCTTCTCGTTGCCGAGCACAGTCTCTAGGGCACACGGGCTTCAGTAGCAGCTCCCAGGCTCTAGAGCACAGGCTCAGTAGTTGCGGTGCATGGGCGTAGTTGCTCCGTAGCACGTGGGATATTCCTGACCAAGGATCGAACCCGCGTCTCCTGTACTGGCAGGCAGATTCTTTACCTCTGAGCCACCAAGGAAGCCCCTCTTGTCATTTTTAACAAGCTTGTGGGAGACCTGCACATCCTGTCTGGCCCCTTCCTCTCTTTCTCATGCCCTAATCCAACCCTGTACCAAATTCTTCCTTTTGTCCTCCTCACAAGTATTAAAAAAAAGAAGAGAAGAGAGACAAAAAGGAAAGCTTAAATCTGAATTTCTTTTACACCCCTCTTTTATATAGTGTAATAACTTTATTGGGAATATAACTCCCAGACCATTTCACCCCTTTAAACTTATACAATTCAATATACATTCACAGAATTGAATAACTATCACCATAATCAATTAAAACTTTTTTAAATATATTTTTTTAAATTTATTTTTGGCTGCACTGGGTTTCTGTTGCTGTGCATAGGCTTTCTCTAGGTGTAGTGAGCCAGAACTGCTCTAGTTGTGAGACACAGGGCTTCTCACTGTGGTGGTTTTTCTTGTTGCAGAGCATGAGCTCTAGGGCACGCAGGCTTCAGCAGCTGTGGCACATGGGTTCAGTTGCCCTGCAGCATGTGAAATCTTCCCGGACCAGGGATCGAACCTGTGTCCCCTACATTGACAGGCAGACTCTTAACCACTGGACAACCAGGGAAGTCCACCACAATCAATTTTACAAGATTTTCATCACCTTTAAAAGAAACTCTGTACCTATGGACAGTCACTCTGCATTTCCCCCATCTCCTCCTCTTCTCCCCCAACCCTGGGCAGTCACCGATTGATCTCTGTCTCCATGGATCTGTCTATTCCGGACATTTCACACAGATGGAACCAGGTGATCTGTGACTGGCTTCTTTCACGTAGCCCGTTTTCAAGGTCTGTTCACTTTGTGAACACTTTGTAGGCCGTAACAGGGCTCCATTCTTTTTCACGGCCATGTAATATTTCACTGAATGACTATTCCACGTTTTGCTTATCAGTTCATCAGTTCATGAACATTTGGGTTGTTTCCACTTTTGAGTATGGTAAAAATGCTGCTATGAACATTTGTGATCAAGTTTGTGTAAACTCAAGTTTATGTTTTCATTCTCTTGGGTATAAACCTAGGAGTGGATTTGCTGGGTCATATACTTACTCTACATTTAACTTTTTGAAGAACTGTTGGACTGTTTTCCAAAGTGGCTGCACCATTTTGCATTCCCCCAGCAATGTGAGAGGGTTCACAACGTCCTTATCAACACGTATTATGTTTTTTTGGCTTTAATCATCCTAATGAGTGAGCAGTAGCATCAAACTGTGGGTTTGATTTTCATTTTTCTGACAGAATACCAGTTCCTTTAATTTTGCTCCCTAAAATAATCCTCAAAGCTGGCACCTCTTGCCCCTGCCTTAGTCACTCCGCTACCCAAGCCCCCACCCTCTCTCAGTCACTTTCCTGACTTCCCTTTTTAACCACTTTTGTGGATTTTCTTCATAAAACTTGCTACAGTTCTAGTTTAATTATTAAGTACTTTAAAAAAAAGTCTTCCCCATTGGACCACAGTCTTCTTGGGGGCAGGCATTTTGTTCAACAGACTGTAGGGTGGTATCTGGCTCATAGGTGGCTGTCAGTAAATATTTGTTTAATGCATTGTCCATGAAAAATTAACCAACAGTCAATCTAAGAAAGACATGGAAATTTTTATTCATGCCAGCTTGAGGATTATAACCTGGGAAACAGCCTTTCAGAGAGCTCTGGGGACTCTTCTTCCTGTTAGAAGTCAAAGCACAGTTATGTAATTTCTGAGACAGAGGGTTATATACATCAAAGTAACGTATTGATGGTTTACGTAGTCTAGAAAAGCAAGTAAAGAGCTATTGTGACCTCTTATAGGACTGAAGAAGGAATGTTGTCTCCTAAGGTTTTATCTTGCTGGAGCCGGGAGGAAATTGCTTTTTTTTATTATTTATTTATCTATTTAGGAGTAGGCATTCCTGTGTTTTCTAAGGGGACCTAGTTAATGTGTAACACAGATGCACAATGCACCCTAAAGGGGAGGAGATAATGATCCAAGCAGCGAAGAAGATTTTACCTTAAATTTTTCTTTTCCTGCCTTAAGAATAATTCTGTTTCATCCAAAGGAAGGAGTTTGGACCAGCAAGGTTAGTGAAGACGTACCAAAATGTCCTTGCATTTTCCACAAAGGGTGAGCTCTGATTCCCAAGGGTCCCTAGAATGTGCCTGTGGCTTGAATTCAAGGAAGAAGCCAGGGACTAGAAGTTGAATCATGTGCTCTAGGCTTAAAGAATTGACAGCCTGAGATCCTTCTGATGAATTTTGCTAGGATCCTGTAAAAGCAGTCAAGGAGCTGTCTAGTCATGTGCCTGGCAAGATCCTCCCAGTTTAGGGTATGAGCTCAGGGCATCACTCAGCTCCCTGGCTGAGCTTTGCTAAGGACTTTAAATCCTAGGACTCATCAAAGCAGAATGCCGGAGTTGCCCCTGCAGAATGAATGAAACTGGGTGCATTTATAGTTTATCACTTACTGAGAAGAGAATTGGAAGAGGAGACATTTTAATTAACATTTTTTCTTCCTTCATTTCTTCCTTCCTTCCTTCCTCCCTTCCATCAAATCAAGCAATAGGACAGCTATGAAGTGAAGTGAAATTCACTCAGTTGTGTCCAACTCTTTGTGACCCCATGGACTATACAGTCCGTGGAATTCTCCAGGCCAGAATACTGGAGTGGGTAGCCTTTCCCTTCTCCAGGGGATCTTCCCAACCCAGGGATCGAACCCAGGTCTCCCACATTGCAGGTGGATTCTTTACCAGCTGAGCCACCAGGGAAGCCCAAGAATACTGGAGTGGGTAGCCTATCCCTTCTCCAGCTACAGGGGAGGGATCTTTGCTTTGTTCTCTACTATCTCCCTATTACATAGGACCAGAATGCCTGACGCACAGTGGGTGCTCAATCTGTTGAATGAATGAATGAATGAGTGAATGATTACCCGGAGCACTTCAGGAGATGAGCTCCCTATTACATAGGACCAGAATGCCTGACGCACAGTGGGTGCTCAATCTGTTGAATGAATGAATGAGTGAATGATTACCCGGAGCACTTCAGGAGATGAGCTCCCTATTACATAGGACCAGAATGCCTGACGCACAGTGGGTGCTCAGTCTGTTGAATGAATGAATGAGTGAATGATTACCCGGAGCACTTCAGGAGATGAGCTCAGTTGGCCCTATGCTACCTACTGGGTGGGGTTTTGGGGGTGGTGGTGGGTGTGCCTACCTGTGTACCCCCGTCTTTAGAAAACACCATGCAGCAACTGCCCTGGAACCCTTCTTCCCTCCTGGGCCCCATTGCCTGCTCCCCGACTTCCATCACCCACTGCCTCTACTGGCCCCAGGGAGTGGTGGGGCCTGAGCCTACTGCTCCTTTTCGGTGGCTCTTCTCATCCTCACCAGAAACTTCCTGTGAACAAAGTGTTTGTTAATTCATTTGGTGGAGGGAGGGTTCGGCTCTTAACCAGGGCCTTTGCGGGTCCTACACTTGCTCTGTGGGGTAGGGGAGGGGTGTCACTAGCTCGCACGTCCCCTTCCGGGCACAAGGCAAGGCCCGGGTGACCACTGTTTCTCAGCCTGTCCTATTCCTACTTGCCTCTCTCAAAAGGTCCTCCTTAGATCAGCAGGGATGTTGTTCAAGGAGATGTGAGGACCACAGCTCGGCACAGGAGGTACTGGGTCCCATGTGCCAGGGACCTCAGTAGGAACACAGGATGAAGTGCATCAACAGTGGGTTCTGAGAGCCATACCCAGACTCACCCCCAGTCAGTGGATTCACCTTCAGGACTAGACGCTTCCATAAAATTAATCCTCGCAATAACTCCAAGGGTTGTCATTATCCTAATGCTAAAGATGAGGAAATTGAAGATCAAAGAAATTAAGCCAGAAAGTGGCAATGAACAAATTCAAACTGAGATCCATAGGGTCTAACAGCAAAGCTCCTTCCACTTAATGAGTGTTCAAAGTTTCCCAAGGGTCAAAGGGGATATCACGGAATGTGTGTGTTTAAAGAGTCCCCCGAAATCTATATTTAAATTTTTTTCACTGTGCCTTCTGCTTCTTACAGCAAAGTCTAGAGGTTAAAGGAAATGAATCAGTGACCCTAAATAATTAAAAATTTTCACATTTCTTCTCTTTGATTTTTAAGGGAGTTTGTGTCGGAGGCAACCCTTTGGACTACAGCCCACCAGGCACCTCTGTCCTTGGGATTTTTCAGACAAGAATACTGGAGTGGGTTGTCATTTCCTCCTCCAGGGGATCTTCCTGAGCCAAGGATCAAACCCACATCTCTTGCATCTCCTGCATTGCAGCGAATTCTGAACTTGCTGAGCCATCAGGGAAGCCCCAGTGGCATAGTGGTAAAGAAACCACCTGCCAATCCAGGAGACATAAGAGATGTGGGTTCAGTCCCGGAGTCAGGAAGATCTCCTAGAAGAGGAAATGGCAACCCCTTCCAGTATTTTTGCTTGGAGAATCTCATGGACAGAGGAGCCTGACAGGCTACAGTCCTTGGGATGGCAAAGAGTTGGACACGACTGAGCGACTAAACACACAAACACACGACTGAGCGACTAAACACACAAGTGCTGTTGGAGGCAGTGCTTGAGTGCATTTGCTGCAGTAGGCCAAGGCAGCTCCACAGCAGAAATGTCATAGAAGCACTCAGACATTGGATGGAGTGCTGGAACAGGTGACCCTTTAGTTCTGTTCTGACCCAGTGATTCTCAACCAGGGGCAAGTCCCCACCCACTCTGGGGACATCTAGCTATGTCTGGAGACATTTAGGTTGCCACACATGGGGGGAGGGCTGTCCCTACCATGCACATAGGACAGCCCAGGACAACACAGGATTGTCCAAGCCTAAGCGCTACTGTTAAGGAAACCTGTGCCACACAGGTGAGTGGAGGGTAGGTTTCCAGACACGGAGTGGTTGAAAGACCGTGGGTCTTCAGGTCCCATTACATCCATCTTTCTACAAGACTCTGAGTAAATCCTGAGTTCCATGGAAGCCCGGGGATGCTTCCTGACCTGAAGCTGTGATCTCGTCTCCCGCAGAGGCTGACACCCGTGATTGTTCTGGCGACACTGATAGCTGCCTTTGGGTCGTCCTTCCAGTATGGGTACAACGTGGCTGCTATTAACTCCCCTTCAGAGGTAGGTCGCTGTGGTGGGCAAGGCACAGCCCCCCAGGGAACAGGGAGGTGGGTTTGGAGCAGCTGGTGTCTGGGTGGCTGCTAGGGTGGACCACATACGTGTTGGGGGCACACGGTGGGGCCTCGAGTGAAGGGAGGGGTCACACCCAGGAGACAACAGCACAGACTCAAGGAACCTGCAGGCACAGGGCCGTGGGGCTGCACCAGGTCCCCGGGCCTCAGATTCTTGTGGAGAGCCAGGCCTGGCTGGACACAAGGCGGGCTGGCCTCAGGGGTGGTCGCGGGGGAGGTTTGAGAGGGCTCTAATCTTCTACAGACAGGTAATCCATGGCAGGGTCTGGATGGGGAAGGGATCATCTGACATTGATTCTGTGATTGGAAGGGTGGAGTCATTCCTTTCTGGGGTTAGAAACATCCTGAGTGGTTTGCCTATCAGAGGCCTTGCAGCCCCCTACATCCTGCCCCCGGCCTGTGGGTGCCCCCTGCTAATTGCTTTTAATCCTCAGTCCCTCTCCTGCACTTCATCATGTTGATGTCCACATGCCCAGCTCATCCCATCGGGTGGCCCAACAGCTTCCATTCTTCTTTCTGCAAACCAGCTCGAATGACTCTGGTGTTCTGCTTTGCTCTGCTCTCCAGTTCATGAAAGACTTCTACAACTATACCTACTATGACAGAGTCGGTGAATACATGAACGAGTTCTACTTGACCTTGCTGTGGTCGGTTACCGTGTCCATGTTTCCCTTCGGAGGCTTCCTCGGCTCTCTCATGGTTGGCCCCTTGGTAAATAACTTAGGCAGGTAAGAGACAGTGAAACTCATAGACTCCATCAGAGTTTAAAACCCAGACCAAAAAAAAAAAAGTCTCACAGACAAATAAACTTATGGTTTCCAGTAGGGAAGGATCCGGGCAAGGGATAGTTAGGGAGTCTGGGATGGATATGTACACACTGCTGTATTTAAAAGGGATGCACGGTGTAGCACAGCGAGCTTTGCTCTGCCGCATAGCATGGCAGCCTGGATAGGCGGGGACTTTGGTAGAGAATGGATACATGGATATGTATGGCTCAGTCTCTTTGCTGTCCACCTGAAACTGTCATGACATTGTTAATCACCTATACTCCAATATAAAAGAAAAAGTTTCAGAAAAAGAAAAAAAAAGTTTTTAAAGCCAAGCTTAAAGCAGAAATCATTACTGTAAAACTAGGTAATGACCACTGTGATGATTTTTGTTTCTTAATGGAGTTAAGAAGAAGACCAGACCTTGACCAAGTGTCTGGGGACTTAGGCAATGAAGGTCTCAAGGGTGGAGGTGGGTGGGGGTGACGGTTCTCGGGCTCTGGGGTGGGCTTGGACAGAACACAGAGTGCTTCAGAGATCAGGATTCACTCCCACTCTTGCCCTCTCTTGTCTTAAAATCTTACCACAACTTCTTTCTGGCCTTTGGAAGAGTCAAGGGTAGGACAGCGTGGCCAAGACATGGGGCACAGTGTAGACTGTAGCCTAATGCTCCTAAACTCTGCCTCCTAAGTGAAGGTAAGCTAACCTGCTCTGTTCTTTTATACTGGGGCCCAGTAATATGCAAAATGTAGCCCAAGTTAAATTCCTGCAAAACTCTGAAATGGCTAAGATCAGTGTCGAGCCCTTCCGGGTGAAACCATGATCCCAGGGCGACCTTCATTGTGAGGGTCATGAACGCCAAGAGCAGAGCTTAAATCTTGCCTCTAACTCTAGACACATGAGAGGTTCTGTATTTGATTCTCCCACTCCCCGGGTAAAAATCCACAGGCATGAGATAGCAGCCTTGTTATGAGCAACATTTAAGAGTTCCTCCCCTCCAACCTCCTCCCTCTGAGGATGGGCACACAGAGGCAGGTTGAGGTCAGGGCTCCGTTCTCAGCCACAGATCTAGTGAGCTCAAGACTCAAGGCCCGACTTTACAACTTGATTCCTTCCCCAGTCTTTTTCAAAAAGAATCTAAGGACTTCCCTGGTGGCTCAGAGGTAAAGACTCTGCCTGCCAACTCAGGAGACACAGGCTCAACCCCTGATCTGAGAAGATTCCATAGGCTGAGGAACAACTAAGCCCATGTGACACAGCTATTGAGCCTGTGCTCCCCAACAAAAGAAGCCTCTGCAATGAGAAGCCACAAGCGGGGAGTAGTCCCCTCGCTGCAACTAGAGAAAAAGGCTCGCAGCAATGAAGACTCAGCACAGCCAAAAATAAACAAATAAGTCAAATTATTTATATATATATATATATATATATATATATATATATATAAAACACACACACACAAAAATAGAATCTGAGAACAGACACATACAAGCTGTGAATCGGAATCTAAGATCCTGAAGTCTTTCGGACAGGCTGGTGTTGGATGCACAGTTCTCCTTGCGGACCACCAGGGGGCAGGACATCAATCAGGTCACAGGTCTGCAGGGTGCTTCTCGAGTGAAGGACTAGCCGTCTGGTCTGCAGATGGAGCTGACAGTTACAAGTCCAACTGAAGAAGTGATAAATACTGTTCAGTTGTTTGTGGTTTTCTTAAAGATTTGTCAGCATTCCTTAAATGTCAGTAGCAAGCTAACAATTTATTGATTTGTTCGTCTGTGCCAGGCTCTATCCCAAGTGCTTTTAGGGGATATTCAGTTCACTTCAGTTCAGTCGCTCAGTCGTATCCGACTCTGCAATCCCATGGGCTGCTGCATGCCAGGCTTCCCTGTCCATAACCAACCCCGAGACTTTACTCAAACTCATGTCCATAGAGTCGGTGATGCCGTCCAATCATCTCATCTTCTGTCTTCCCCTTCTCCTGCCTTCCCAGCAACAAGGTCTTTTCCAGTGAGTCAGTTCTTCACATCAGTTGGTCAAAGTATTGGAGCTTCAGCTTCAGCATCAGTCCTTCCAATAAATATTCAGGACTGATTTCCTTTAGGATTGACTGGTTTGATCTCCTTGCAGTCCAAGGGACTCTCAAAGAGTCTTCTCCAAACACCACAGTTCAAGACTATCAGTTCTTTGGCTTAGGGGATATTAATTCCACCAATTCTTACAAAAGCCCCTTCCTCTTTTCACACTTGGGAAAAACAGGCAAAGAGGGGTGCTGTAACTTAGCCAGAATTACACAGCTGAGAGGAAATTGCATCTCTAAGCATGTGCAAGTAATGTCCACACTGGACTCTGTTATTTCAGCCACAGATATCTTCTCAATCTGTTGCTTTATTTTTAATTGTACATATAGTATGTTTAAAGCTTACTTTTGTCATGTGTTTAATGAATTAATTTATTCATTTGCCTGTTCTGGGTCTTAGTTGCAGCTTGGGGGATCTTCAGACTCCGTTGTGGCATGCAGGATCTTTTTTTTTTTTAATTTTTTTATTTTTAAACTTTACAATATTGTATCGGTTCCGCCATAATGCAGGATCTTTAGTTGCAGCATATGGGATCTAGTTCCCTGACTAGGGATCGAACCTGGGCCCCTAAATTGGGAGCTTGGAGCCTTAGCCACTGGACCACCAGGGAAGTCCCCATATAGAAAAAATTCAAAATCTTTAAATGTTCAAGTGGTCGCATTTAACTAATTCATGATTTTTGCTTTTTGTGTCTTAAATAGTCTTTCTTACCAGAGGTCTAGGAGGGCATGGCAACTCCCATGGACAGAGGAGCCTGGTGGGCTACCGTCCATCGGGTTGGAAAGGGTTGGACACACTGAAGCAACTTAGCACGCATGCATGCACCAGATGTCATTCGGATGGTCTTCTATAATTTAAAAAATAATTTTACAACTTTGTCTTCCCCATATAGATCTGGAATTTTGATTTGTATTTGATGGGTGAGTGGTGAGGGAAAGCCAGTTTTATTTTTTTCATGTAAAAAAATAAATTGAAATCCCTGAAAAAGGATTCTACTTGGAATTACTTTGGATTTATTTAATTGGAGGAAAACTGACATCCTTACACTACTGAATCTTCTCTTTCACAAGCAGTCTATGGCTCATTTATTTACCCCAGAAGTTACTCCAGTTGCTTGTCTGAGGTTTCATGTCTTCTGTTCTGGAAAGTTTTCAGCCATCATTTCTGTGAATATTTTTTCTCCTCCATTTTCTATATTCTTTCTTCGGGAAACTCCTCAGTGTCTTTGTTGTTGTTGTTGCCTTTTTGACTTCTTTAAAAAATTATTTAAAAAAAGTTATGGTGGGAATTCTCAGTGGTTCAGTGGTTAGGACTGGGTGTTTTCACTGCTGGGGTCTGGGTTTGATCCTTGGTCAGGAAACTAAGATCTTGCAGGAAAAAAAAAAAAGTGGTAAAATGTATGTATAACATTTTAATCAAATTTTAATTGTGTAGGTATCAGCATTAAGTGCATTCACATTGTTATGTAACCATGACCACCGTCCATCGCTATAACTTCTCATCTTGCAAAAATGGACACTGTGTACCCATTAAACAATAACTCCCCTCTCTCCTCTTCCCCTGAGTCACCAATGGACTTTGTATCTCTGTGCATTTGACTACTCTAGGGACCTCATATGAATGGAATCATGTAAGATTTGTCTTTGTGTGACTGGGTCATCTCACTTTAGCCTAATGCCCTCAAAGTACAATATTATTGTAGTACATGTTGGGATTTCTTTCATTTTAAGGCTGAATAATACTCTGATGTATGAACATACCACATTCAGTTTATTCTTTCATTCATTGATGGATGTCTGGGTTGCTTCCACTCTCTTGCTGCTGTGACTAATGATATTAGGAAAGCGAAAGTGTTAGTCGCTCAGTCATGTCCAACCCTTTGTGACCCCATGGACTGTAGCCTGCCAGACTCCTCTGTCTGTGGAATTCTCCAGACAAGAATACTGGAGTGGATAGCCATTCCCTTCTGCAGGTATCTTCCCAACCCATGGATCGAAGCATGGGTCTCCTGCATTGCAGTTGAATTCTTTACTGTTTGAGCCACCAGGGAAGCCCAATGATATTATAATCCGCCCTACCTTAATCTGTCGTACTTCCCTCCTCTTCCTCCTGCTCCTTCTTCTTTCTCTCTTTCTTGCTTTCTACGTAACTTCCCCAGATTTGCCTTTCTATTCATTAATTCTCTCCTCCGCTGAAGTTGTCTTCTGCGTTTTTGTTTCAATGACTATATTTTTCATTTCTATAATTTTTATTCATTTGTTTTTAAAATCTATCTCTTTTTTGCTATTATTTTGGATAGTTTTGTTTTAAATACTTTCTTGTTCTTTGTATACTATGCTTTGACTCCTTATTTTTTTTAATTAATTTATGTTTAATGGAAGGATAATTGCTTTACAGAATCTTGTTTTCTGTCAAACCTCAGCATGAATCAGCCATAGGTGTACATGTATGCCCTATGACACAACTCATTTAATACATATTTTGTAACTTCTATCTAATCCTGTTGTCTGAAGCTGTACTGTCTGTGTGTGATGTGGTGGATCGTTTTGTGTATCCGGTAACTGTACTGCTCCTTCCTGGGGGGTAATGGGAGTGGTGGCTAGGGGAGTCCCGGGAGCCTGATGCAAGGGGACACCCAAGACAAGCTTTCACTTTGCCGTTGGCTCTCCAGGGCCCAAGTCCATGTCCAGTCTTGACTTAAATGGGAATGCTTTGTAAGTTTCACTAAGTTGGGTTTGTTTTTTTCTTATAGGTTTTTAAGGGATGGGCTTCCCTCATAGCTCATTTGGTAAAGAATCAGCCTGCAATGCAGGAGACCCCGGTTCGATTCGGGGTTGGGAAGATCCGCTGGAGAAGGGATAGGCTACCCACTCCAAAATTCTGGCCTGGAGATTCCATGGACTGTAAAGTCCATGGGGCCGAAAAGAGTCAGATACAAGAGAGCAACTTTCACTCACTCACTCACTCTTTTAAGGGATACCCTTTTTTAGCGCACATAAGTTCCTTCATTTTTATGTAGGTGAAAGTGTTAATCACTCAGTTGTGTCCAACTCTTTAAGATCCCATGGACTGTAGCCTACCAGGCTTTTCTGTCCATGGAATTCTCCAGGCAAGAATACTGGAGTGGGGTGCCATTGCCTTCCCCACCCAGGGATCGAATCCAGGTCTCCTGCATTACAGGCAGATTCTTTACCATCTGAACCATCAGGGAACCCCAGCCCTTATTTTTATGCAAGGCTTTTAAAAAAATCATAATGGGTATCAAATTTTGTTGACTTCTTCTACTACTTCACTTGATAATCCTATATTTTCCCTAGTATACTGTTTAATATGGTGTTTTTAACCTTGAAAAGGGAAAATGAAAGTCGCTCTGTCGTGTCTGACTCTTTGCAACCCCATGGACTATACAGTCCATGGAATTCTCCAGGCCAGAATACTGGAGTGGGTAGCCATTCCCTTCTCCAGGGGATCTTCCCAACCCAGGGATCGAACCCAGGCCTCCTGCATTGCAGGCAGATTCTTTACCAGCTGAGCCACAAGGGAAAATACTCCTTTTATTTACTTATTTTTGGTCACACTGGGTCTTTGTTGGTTTTGCCTAGGCTTTCTCTAGTTGCAGTGAGCAGGCACTGTTCTTCATTGTGGTGTGAGGGTTTCTCATTGCGGTGGTTTCTCTGTTGCAGAGCATGGGCTCTGGGCACTTGGGCTTCGGTAGCTGCAGCATGCAGGCTCAGCAGTTGTGGCACATGGGCTTAGTTGCACCTTAGCATTGGAGTGTGTCTGGACCAAGGATCAAGTCCCCTGCACTGGCAGGCAGGCTCTTATCCATTGCGCCAAGGAAGTCCTGAAAGATTCTTAACTGTACTGTTGAATTCGATCAGCTAATAATTCACTTAGGATTTTCACATCTATGTTGATAAGTGAGGTTGGCCTAAACTTTTCCTCTAAGGTCCTTATCCGGTTTGGATTTCAAGATTACACTAAAAGCACAGTAGTTTATGGTTTCAAAACCCTTTGTTGTTGTTCAGTCACCCAGTCGTGTCCGACTCTTTGTGACCCCATGGACTGCAGCACACCAGGCCTCCCTGTCCTTTACCATCTCCCAGAGTTTGCCCAAGTTCATGTTCATTGCGTCAGTGATGCTGTCCAACCATCTCATCCTCTGAGGCCCTCTTTTCCTTCTGCCCTCAATCTTTAGCAGCATCAGCGACTTTTCCAATGAGTCAGCTATTTGCATCAGATGACAAAGATACTGGACCTTCAGCATCAGTCCTTCCAACAAGTATTTGGGGTTGATTTCTCTTAAGATTGACTGGTTTGCTCTCCTTGCTGTCCAAGGGGCTTTCAGGAATCTTCTCCAGCACAACAGTTTGAAGGCATCAATTCTTTGGTGTTCTGCCTTCTTTATGGTCCAGCTCTCACAACCAAACATGACTGCTGAGAACACCATAGCCTTGACTATATGGACCTTTGTCAGCAGAGTAACGTCTGTTTTTCAACACACTGTCTAGGTTTGTCATAGCTTTCCTGCCGAGAAGCAATCGTCTTCTGACTTCATGGCTGCAGTCACCATCTGCAGTGATTTTAGAGCCCAGGAAGAGGAAACTTGTCAGTACTTCCACCTTTTCCCCTTTACTGTATTGTAATATTCAAGTCTTTGCCTGTGTGCCCCACTGATGTCCTCCCCCTGGGAGTCATTTACATTTCCTCCCACTGAGAATCAGGCCATCCACTTGACCTGCATCTGTCTTAGGTCAACAACAAAGCGTGTAACACAACAGCAACTGCTGTAATGGAGTAGAGGCCCAGCAAACACTTGTCAAAGGAGTGAGCGAAAACTTAAACCAAACTAACTGGTATTTTGTCCTCTGCAGAAAAGGAACCTTGCTGTTCAACAACATCTTCTCCATCGTGCCTGCACTCTTAATGGGATTCAGTGAGCTCGCCAAGTCATTTGAGATGATAATTGTGGCCAGGGTTTTGGTGGGAATATGTGCAGGTAAACCTTTCTGTGACTTGGGATAGTCAAGGGGAGGGAGAACAGACCTCTGGGACCTGAACCTATCTGGGGTCTCCAAAGCATGTAGGTTCAAGCTATTGCTACACCTCTGCTGTGGCTAGACACATAAGCCCCTGTGTTATGGGGATGTGTGTTACACGCAGGAAAGGTAAGGACTGTCTTTTGAAACTTTGTTTCAATTCTTTACATATATGTGAGAACCAAGTTGGACGTAACATGTATTTCTATATTGTGCACTATGGGTTATGGTCAAAAAACTTGAGAAACAATCTAATGTAGAATCCCTCTATCAGAAAAGAGTTGATGACTGTAAATGCTTCAAAGTCATTCTGCCCAGGCCAGGCTGCCCTGGTTATAGGAAAGTCCCTCATCCATGATGCCTCAGACTGAAGACACATGGTGTTGGCTCTGCCATGGCCTCCCTTCACATTGGCATCTTCTGTAGGCAGAAGGGGCAGGGTCATCAAAGAGAGAGAGGTGCCCACTCTCAGAGCCATACATTGCAGAGTGGGAACCCAAGGGTGGTGGTGGTTGTTCAGTCACTAAGTCATGTCCAACTCTTTGCGACCCCATGGACTGCAGCACTCCAGGCTTCCCTGTCCATCACCAACTCTGGGAGCTTGCTCAAACTCATGTCCATTGAGTCAGTGATACCATCCAATCATCTCATCCTGTATCCCCCACCTTCTCCTGCCCTCAATCTTTCCCAGCATCATGGTCTTTTCCAGTGAGTTGGCTCTTCACATCAGGTGGCCCAAGTATTGGAGCTTCAGTTTCAGTCCTTCCAATGAATATTCAGGGTTGATTTCCTTTTCTCATCTCCTTGCTGTCCAAAGGACTCTCAGCAGGTGGGCACCCCTGGAAATGCTGCACTCTGGGCACTCACCGCTGCCCTCTCCCCACAACCCCAGGTTCTGGCATCATCAAGTGACTCATTCTCCTTCCAAACACGGGGATTGGGATGAAGGGATAAATTTCCCGGACATTAGCAAACCCCTTCCCTGGAGTTTACTGACAGTAGAGGAGATGAGGAGGAGCCTAGTATTGAAGAAAGTGGCAAGGGATTGCAGACCTGGGAGAATAAAGAGGAAAACAAGTTTCCCAAAAAGAGAACAAGTCACTTCAAAGAGGGGATAATGGGTCCCCTGGCAAACTGCCCTCATTCTGGCTATGCCTGAGAGTGCCTGGACATTTATCTGCCATCTGGGCAGGAGCAGCAAGACACCCAGCCCCGCTCCTGTGGGTTTTTCCTGCAGCCGGGCTCAGCTTTATGAAACACAGACGATTCCTAGAAGTCGTTGGCAGTGGGTAGGTGCTGTTAACATTACTATTGACAGCCAACAATTCAGAGTTGATTAAAAAAAAAAAAATTAGGCTCTACAAATCACAGTTTGATATTTCAACCTTTGCTTTTATTTTTGGCTGCCACTGCATGACATATGAGAGCTAGTTTCCCAAACCAGCGATTGAACCCTGGCCCTTGGTGGTGAAAGCCCAGAGTCCTAGCCACTGGACCTCCAGGGAATTCCCAACCAACCTTTGCTTTTAAATGAGTATGACTTCAAGTTGGCAGTTCTGAAACTTTTTGGCCTCAGCATCTCTCTACACTCATAAAATTATTGAGGGTTCTAAGGAGTTTTTTCTCATATGTGTTATTTTGATCAATATTTACCACATTAGAAATTGCAACTAAGAATTTAAATTAATTCATTTTAAAATAGCAATAATTAAGGCCATTACATGTCTTTATGAAAATAATTCTATTTTCTAAGGCCAAAAAAATTTAGTGGTATTGCTTTACATTTTTACAAATCTCTTCAATGTCTGGCTAAATAGAAGATAGCCAGTCTCTCAGACCTACTTCTGTGTCCTCTTGGTGTGATGTCAGCAGGTGTGTGATTGCTGAAAAACTTATCAGAGAAGGAGAGTGAAAAGGACATATAATATCTTAGGATGGTTCTGAAGATAGTTTTGATCTCACAGAACCCCAGGTGTCAGGAACTCCCTGTGTCCTTAGGTCATACTTGGAGAACTCTAGTGGAAGCCTAATCCATTTGCCATTCATTTCTTCACGTTTTTCCTGAAAAGTCCAGAAGGGTGTCATCAAACTCTGTGGTACTTTGACACCCCTAAAAATGAAGTAAGTGGCCACTCTGACCAAGGGGTACAGGGTTAGTGCAGCTCAGAATCCCAGATGCTCAGTTAGCTGGTTTGCTGTTAGTCAAGGTCTTTGGTAAAAACACTGCAGACTTTCACTAGTGGAATTTAAACTTTAAAAGTCACTTCTCTATCAACATTCGGGGAACCCGATCTCTTCACAGCCTCCAGTGTTTGTCTCTCCAGTGTTGCTCTTAATTAAGTTCAGAAGCACTTGGCCTTGAGATGCAGTCACTAGGGCCTGAATGATGAGTGGGCATTTCCAGGGCCTCACTTCCTCCACAGCCCTTTGGGCACTGGGCCTGCAGAGTCCCTCCCCACCCACCCACAAGACATCTAAGAGCTGCTCTAAAGACTGTCCCTCTTTGCTCTGAAAATCAGAAAGAATTGGTATTAATTAATGAAAGATGATGTCCTTTTAAAATACTGAGCAGAGATATCCTTGGGCAGAATGCAAAGCTTGAAAACTTGGCCATCAGTGTCCTATCTCAGGGCTATCAGACACCCTCTTGTCACCAGCAGCTCCAGCCTCCCCTTGCCCCACATGGTTTCCCTTGGTCTCCCTGTGGTCAGAGCCTCCCTCCCAGACCCCAGGTCTTGCTGAGCATCAGCTTGCCTCTGGCTCTGTGTGCGGTACTTGGAACAGTGACAACCCATCAAGGAGATCAAACCAGTCAATCCTAAAGGAAATCAACCTTGAATTATCATTGGAAGGACTGATGCTCAAGCTGAAGCTCCAATACTTTGGCCACCTGATGTGAAGAGCTGACTCTTTGGAAAAGACCCAGGTGCTGGGAAAGATTGAGGGCAGGAGGAGAAGAGGGCAACAGAGGATGAGATGGTTGGATGGCATCACCAACTCAATGGACATGAGCTTGAGTAGACTCTGGGAGATAGTGAAGGACCAGGAAGCCTGGAGTGCTGCAGGAGTCAGACATGAATTAGTGATTGAACAACAACAACCCATCTGATCTTCCCAGATCCTCAACCTCTCACTGGGCTTCTCTGAGAATTAAATGAGATAATACATGTGAAAATACTCTGGAGTCTATAGAATTAAATTCCACCTATTCATAAGGGGATCAGACTGTAGTAAGACAGGAAAACTGGCAAGTTCAAATACTGAGGGTTCAAAAACAGTTCAGACCTTACACAAATCCCAGAATACAGTTGGTATTGGGTATTAGTCACTCTCGGGTCCAACTCTTTGCAACCTCATGGACTGTGTAGCCCACCAGGCTCCTCCGTCCATGGGATTTTCCCGGCAAGAATACTGGAGTGAGTTGCCATTGCCTTCTCCAGGGGATCTTCCCCACCCAGGGATCAAACTCGGGTCTCCTGCATTGCAGGCAGATTCTTTACATTGAACCACCAAGAAAGCCACAATAAATACTGGTCCACAATAAATATTGAAGTTTTTTTTTTTTTAATGCTTGATGGAGTATTATGCTCAAGTCATGTCTGACTCTTTGCGACCCCATGGAGTGGTTTGCTATTCCCTTCTCCAGGGGATCTTCCCAACCCAGGGATCAAACCTAGGTCTCCTGCATTGACAGGAAGATTCTTTACCACCATCACCCCTTATTGAAAAATAAAGCTTGTGCTTCAGTGTCTATGCATCAGCTTATTGTATAAATAAGAAAGCAAAGCTGGCGGGCAGGCCTTTTATTAATAGGCTTTCCCCCGCAAGGAGCAAGAGAGGAGAGAGTGTCCAGAACACACGTGGGCTTTTCCTCTCTGAAACCACACCAGTAGGGAGGGAATTCCTGAGGTCCTGCTGGCCTGTATCCCCAGGTGACACCAGTCTGGAAGCAACAACACTGAACTTTTTCTATCAGGCCATTTTTTCTTAATGTCTAAAGGACTAAGAATTGCAAAAGGTGATGTTTGCTTACTTTTGTAGTTTTGAGAAAGTTTCAGCCCAGCTAATATGATTGCTAAGGGCTTCCCAGTGGCACAGTGGTAGAGAATCCACCTGCAATGTAGGAGGCATGGGTTTGATCCCTGGGTGGGGAAGGTCCCCTGGAGGAGGAAATGGCAACCCACTCCAGTATTCTTGAAAATCCCATGGACAGAGATGCTTGGCCGGCTACAGTCCATGGGGTTGCAAAGAGTCGGACGTGACTTAGCGACTGAGCACAACAACGATGTGATTGCTAAGGAAAATAAATGTATTTGAAGACACAGCTTGTCCCTGCCAGACTACTGTTTCCAGATTGTGTCTTTACTTCCACCCCCTCTCCCAGGTCTGTCTTCCAATGTCGTCCCCATGTACTTAGGGGAGCTGGCCCCTAAGAACTGGAGGGGGGCCCTGGGGGTGGTGCCCCAGCTCTTCATCACCATCGGAATCCTTGTGGCCCAGATCTTTGGTCTTCGGAGTCTCCTGGCAAACGAAGAAGGTGAGTTCGGGATGCCTCCAGACCATTAGCCCGCTCCTATGAGCTGGTCTTTTCTGCAGAGCCCTGACCCCACAGTGTGGAGGTGGTGGTTGTGCTGAGCAGGCCTGAACAAGTTGGTGGGGACATACAGACCGGTGTTCTCTGGTCCCTCTTTGGACACGTAGGAGGGGGCTTCGAGGGAGCAGGATAAACTGCTGTCTGAGTGGCTGCTAGACCCGGGGCTAGGTAATGAAGGCAGCCAGGGGGCCAGACTCTATGTTTAAGGCTTCCAGCACCCCTGCACTGGGGCCTCCCAGCAGCTCAGCTGCCCAGGGACTTGTGGTCATCCCACTGCAGACCAGGAAAGAGGGTCACAAGACCCAGCCCCCGTGGAGGTGGTGGTGAGTCTCAGGGCCAGCATCCACCCCAGACCTGGACTCCAGAGCCACACTCCCTGCCCCACGAGCCTGGCGCCTGGCACGTAGTAGGTGCACAGTAGCTCATGACTGTCACTGTGTTTGCATGGCTTCCCCTTTCTTTGTCTTAGGTCTCAAAACTCTGAAGGGAAATCACCACTAATAAAGCACCAGTCAAAACATATAAAGTCTCGTCATGGGCCAGACACAAAGCCTTTTATATTAATTCATTTAATCTTCCAAACAACCTATGAGCATGTACTGTTACTGTACCCATTTTACAGCTGTAGACCCTGAGGCCGGGAGAGGTTGTATTACATGTCCAAGGTGTCGTTAGGACACAAATGCAGGCAGTGCAGGCCTGGGCCGGAGTTTTAAGTACCCTCTCTCCCACCTTACAATCACCCTTGTAAGGATCTGGGACCAGGAGTGAAGCAGCTAGGTTCCTGTCTCCCGGTGGTGGCACATAACCAGCCAGCAGGACCCAGAAAACCCCTGGCACCTTTCAAGTACTCTGTGGTATGTGGGGAAAGAGCCGTAGGTCCACCCAGGGAGAGGGGCTCAGAGAGGGCCTGGGCTGGGAGAAGCAGGACCAGCATTCCAGTGTGAGCAGAGAGGCCAAGAGTGTGAAGCTCTTTGTGTGACCAGGGAGCTGCAGACATCCTGCTGACCTAGCACTTTGTCCCTCCATCCTTCACGGTGACTGTTCAGCCACTGGCACCTCCCCTAGGCAGAGGTGGAGGGCAGAGCCTGGCCTGACTCATCTTAGAATCTCCAGCACAATTCATGGCACATAATAGGTGCTCAGTGAAGAAGGAAGGAAGGAGGGAAGGCCAGAAGAGAAGAGTGTCAGAGTTTATGGAAGCGAGGGGCATAGGAGGTGAGCAGCCATAGCACAAAGGCTGCAAAGAAGTCCGGGGCAGGTCAAGAACCAAGTGTCTGGATGTGGCAGGGACACTGAGACCTTGTGAGAAGACTTTCACATAGGGCCAGAGGGCAGACAGCAGCAGCCCGAATGGCAGGCGCTTCCACGCTTGCTGTAGTCTATGCAAGGGTGATGGAAGCGGAACTCAGATCAGCTAGGCCCTGGATTCGGAGCCAAGAGGTGGGAGGAGCTTGGGAGGATGGTGATTCAGGTTTCAACGTGCCTGAGTTCCTATCTCAGCTTTTCTCCCAAATAACTGACCTCGGGGTGAGGGAGCTGCACCCTCCATGCCTCAGTGTCGGCAGGTGTAAAATGGGGTTGACTCTGGTACCTGCCTCCTGACGTCGCTGTGACAGGGAGTGGGCTACAGGTGAAAAGCCATCAGAATAGTGCCTGGCACACAGATGTCCAAGGTTACACCTTCTGCAAATCCTAGGAGAAGAGGGAGTGAGTCAGGCATTCACAGCTCCTAGAAGGAGCCTGAACCACTCATTCACTTACTTTAAATAGTTTTATTTATATATTTTTGGCTGTGCTGGGTCTTCATTGCAGCCCGGGCTTTTCTCTAGTTGCAGTGAGCAGAGATTCCTCTCTTGTTGCGATGTGCTGGCTTCTCATTGCGGTGGCTTCTCTTGTTGCAGAGCACGGGCTATAGGGTGCGTGGGCTTCGGTAGTTGCAGCTCCTGGGCTCTAGAGCACAGGCTCAGCAGTTGTGACCCACGGGCTTAGCTGCTGCACAGCATGTGGAATCCTCCCACCCAGGGAGGAAACCCGTGTCTTCTGCATTGTCAGGCAGACTCTCCACCACTAAGCCACCAGGGAAGCCCTGAAAGTGAAGTTGTTCAGTCATGTCTGACTCTTTGCGACCCCATGGACTGTAGCCCACCAGGCTCCTCAGTCCATGGAATTTTCCAGGCAAGAATACTGGAGTGGGTTGCCGTTTCCTTCTCCAGGGGATCTTCCCGACCCAGGGATCGAACCCGTGTCTCCCGCGTTGCAGGCAGACGCTTTACCATCTTGAGCCACCAGGGATGCCCTATTTAACCATTTTTATTGTGAGATATGATAACATATACGTGGATCCAGAACTACAGTGGAACCACATGACGTGGAACCACGCTGCACCAAACACCGTGTTGGTGTGACAGGCTCCTGTCCTGACCTGCTTCATTTTCAGCACCGTATAAAATTCCACCTGATGAGTGAACCACCGTTTATGGATGACAGTTTGCCTTGTTTCTGGGTTTCCCTTCTATAATCAGTGCTGCTTGGCCCATTCTCCTTCCACCCCAGGCACACTCCTGAGCACGACTGCTGGGTTAGAGCCTGTGTGGTGTCCAGCATCACTAGCTCCTTTTAGACCATCTCCTAAAGATGCCACATGTCCACACAGCATGTGGAGACTTCCCATCTGCCCACATTCTCACCAGCACTTGGTATCATCTGAATTTTTCACTTTGTTCAGCTGGTAGGTGTGCTCTGTGCTCATTTGCTCAGGTCGTGTCTGACTCTTTGCAGCCCCAGGGTAGGTGGGCAGTAGTTATTCATCATTATCCATTCTCTAAGTGTTTAGAGTGCCCACTCGTCATTAGGTACCAAGGGTTGGCAGACACAGGGATGAAAAAGACAAAGATCTTGTCCCCATCCCCACCCCCACTGCCCCCTGTGTTCCAGACCCAAAGATAACCAATCAGGATAAAAGGCCAGAGCGGCCAATAGGGCTCCACCTGGCTGGAGGCAGAGGCAAGCTGGAGCCAAGGCTGAGTCTGGGGCACTGGGATCAGCTTTCTGGTCACACTGGTTTCCTTGCAGGCTGGCCCATCCTCCTCGGATTGACTGGGATCCCCGCTGTGCTGCAGCTCCTCTTCCTGCCCTTCTTCCCTGAGAGTCCCAGGTACCTGCTGATTCAGAAGAAAGATGAAGCAGCTGCCAAAAGCGGTGAGGCTTTCCCTTGAGACGAGGAGAAGGGACTGAGATTCTGGCATCTTTTCAGGAGTGGGGGGGTGCACCGTGGTCCAGCCCGCAACTCGCCCTCTGCTCACTCCCCCAGCTCTGAGGAGGCTGCGTGGCTGGCATGACGTGGATGCGGAGATAGAGGAGATCCTGGAGGAGGACAGGGCTGAGAAGGCTGTGGGCTTCATCTCCGTGCTGAAGCTGTTCAAGATGAGGTCCCTGCGGTGGCAGGTCATCTCCATCATCGTCCTCATGGCGGGCCAGCAGCTCTCCGGAGTGAATGCGGTAGGGAGCAGGTGTTGGGGGTGGGCGTGGAGCTCGGCCTGGACAACGGCGGGTGCAGGGACACCCCGAGAGGTCCAGGTGGTGGCCTGGCAGGCCTCACCTTGGTTTCCTTCTAGATCTACTACTACGCAGACCAGATTTACCTGAGTGCTGGAGTGAATGAGGACGATGTCCAATATGTGACGGCGGGCACAGGTGCTGTCAATGTGCTGATAACTGTCTGCGCTGTGAGTATCCCGGGAGCCAAGTCCCCGTCTGACACCAGGGATGGAGGGCACCTTGGAGGGGCAGGTGGTCTCAGCCCAGGAAGGAGCCGAGATCTAGGTGGCAATGTGCCTCTTGGTCCCTTCATCTCTAACTTCTGGGCTATCCTCAGATGACAGCCTGTCTCTCCTCATGGGCAGCCTATGACTCCCAAAGATGGAGACCCCACCCACTACTCTGGAAGCTACCACCATGAGAGATGGCTCTTCTCCAATCTTATACATTGGGGGTCACTACCTGTGCCAGGGCCGCTGTGTGATAAACAGGGCCCCTGGACTGGCCATTCAAGGACACACACACACACACACATACATACACGAGAAGGTGGGTGCACAACCCACCCAGCTCCTTGTGCTGTGCTCACTCACTCAGCCATGTCTGGCTTTTCGTGACCCCATGGACTGTAGCCCACCAGGCTCTTCTGTCCATGGGATTCTCCAGGCAAGAATACTGGAGTGTAGCTGCCCCTTTAGAAAGGTGTTGTGTGGAACATGGAAGTGGGGCTGCCCAGGAAGGCGGGTCCGGGCAGGGATGTGGCGGGGGGTGGGGCACGGCCTGCTGAGCCTCCCACTTTTCCTCGCCCTTTCCCTCCAGATTTTCGTGGTGGAACTAATGGGGAGGAGATTCCTGCTCCTCCTGGGCTTCTCTGTCTGTTTCACCGCTTGCTGCGTGCTGACGGGTGCCTTGGCTCTGCAGGTGAGGAAGGCGGAGCCTGGGGTGCAGCCATCCACCTGGGCCCTCCTGTGCATGCTTATCATCATGACGAGTCAGCTGCTTGGGTCAGCCCTCCACCTGCCCCAGCAACCCACTGTTCATTTACAGTGGATATTCCAGGGGTATGCAGGTGGTGCTGCCTGTTGAAAAAGGCCCTCCTTCCCAACTCAGGCAGAGCAGCTAGCCCTCTGGGAGACAAGAGTCCTGATGGTCCCAACCCAGATTGTCTCTGCTTTGGGTGTGATTCAACTCTGTTTCCTTTCCACAGGACGTGATATCCTGGATGCCCTACGTCAGCATCGCCTGTGTCATCTCCTACGTCATAGGGCATGCCCTTGGGCCCAGTATGTACCCCAGAGCTGATTCAATGGTTTCACTGCCCCTCTTCTGTACCACCAGCCTAGAAACTTCTGGTCTGAGCTCCTTAGAGAGGCTCCAGGGAGGGCTAGATTTGGCCCTGAATGGCTTCTGTGCTACGCTCTTGTGGCTGAGGTGTTTGGGCAGAGCATGACAAGAAGGAGGACGGTAAAGCAGCCTGTGTAGGCTGGACACAGTGCCCATGTGGTGGGCAGAGATCTTTATAGATGGTCATGGACCCCTTTTGGGGACATCACAGGATGTCACCTGTTGTGCCTGACTTTTGGTAGATGCCTTCTCACGCTGCTTCTCCACACAATCAGGAGGTTCTGGAGACATACTTGCTCCGCCTTGAGCCCGATGCCTCTGGAACCTTACATGGGCAGGGCTCCAGGACCTGTGGTGGGCTTGCTTGGCCAACAGAGAAGTCAGCTATCCCTGTTCCTCCCCAGGTCCCATCCCCGCACTGCTGGTCACCGAGATCTTCCTGCAGTCCTCCCGGCCAGCTGCCTACATGGTGGCGGGTACTGTTCACTGGCTCTCCAACTTCACTGTGGGCTTGGTCTTCCCATTCATCCAAGTAAGTGTGACCCAGGGCCCCAGAGGCACAAGATACTCAAGCAGTAAATTGAGAACCTTTTCAAAAATGTGGACCCTCTCCCCTCCCACAGGTGGGCCTCGGAGCTTACAGCTTCGTCATTTTTGCGGTGATATGTCTTCTCACCACCGTCTACATCTTCCTGATCATCCCTGAAACCAAGTCCAAGACCTTCATAGAAATCAATCGGATCTTCATCAAGATGAACAAAGTGCCAGGGGTGCACCCAGAAAAGGAGGAGCTAAAGGAGTTTCCACCGTCGACTGCAAGGCAGTAACTTGAGAGGAGGAGCCCATCAATAGGATCTGTGTAGAACTTCTCTCCTACGCTATGAATCCAGATTAAGGACAAGTTCGGTGTGGAATGCAGGCACTGCTGGGACTGTCCAAAGGGCTTCTGTGCAGTTCTTAAAGCCAGGCTGTCTCTTCCCGGATTGACCTACCACCAACCCTGAAGCATGGTGGGCAGCTGTCCCTCAACCGTGCTGGTTCAGCCATTGTGTGGCTCCTGGTAAGACCAGCGCCTATCACAAAAATCATTACCATGATGTCAAGACAGAAGGAATCAAATGTGGCCAAAGAAGCTATCTCTCCTCCAATCCCATTGTCTTCTGGTAGCCACAGGCATGTGTTCAGAGTGGAATCCCTCCTCTCGTCAGATCCATCTCCAGAAACACTACTCTTGGAAAGTGTGATGTCATAAATAATGTCTAGGAATCTGGGAAGCAGGTCCCCATGGAGACTTTAACCAAGTCAGAGATTACTGATCCCAAATTATATTATTACAGGACCATGGCATTGCTTCTGTATACTCAATAAAACAAATATAATCACTTTTCACCAAGATGTTCTGTGTTTCTGTGAGCAGGTAGAAGGTGGGGGCATTCCATGCTCCTCCATGTAGCTTGGTTGCACTGGAATGTCAGCCCCTTGAGGGCAGGGGTTTGACCAGTTTTGTTTTTCCTGGAATCCCCACTGTCTTGAAGAGCCTGGCATGGAAAAGGCCCTTGAACAATACTTGCTGAAAGAAGGGGAGAAGTGAGAGATGAGGTGGTTACAAAGTTGTGATTTTTAAAATTTAAGATTGAGGAAACCTCTGCATGTCTTCAGGTGCATAGCGAGCACTGAGGGGTCCTGAAGATGAGATGAGAAGAGTGAAGGGAGAAGGAGGGAGTGCCCCCAAACACACAGCAGAGCTGAAGGCTTTTCTTAGAGGTGTGCATGTGTGAAGAGGGTGTATACAAAAAGGTGGATAAATCCAAGGCATGGGAAAGGAAAGTGGAGGGACCACCTACTGAAAGGCCTCTGTCAGGATGTGAAATCTCCCGGGAGTTGGGAGGTAGAGACCAGGGGCAGGGTGGGACAGAGGTGGAGTTGGGAGCACCTTTCTTGGGGGTGAAATGGGGATTCCCCAGGTGGTGCATTCCATGACTTACAAAAGTAGTGAGGGCCCAAATGAATTAAAAAGCACAATGCTGTGATTGAACCATCCTTCCCTTCTGCTGCAGGGACCTACAGTGTGAGGGGGGACAGAAAACAATGGCAGATAGCAGCTATCAACACTGAGGAGCAGTAAGGCTGGAATGTCAGAAGCTAAGGAGCTATGATATCATTAACTCAGCTCATGCTACCTGGAGGACCCCTAACCCAGGAGAGGCTCTGGAGTTCATGATTCTGTGGATCTATTCTCTGGAGTCAACCTTCAGTTCAGTTGCTCAGTAGTGTCCAACTCTTTACGACCCCATGAATCACAGCACGCCAGGTCTCCCTGTCCATCACCAACTCCCAGAGTTCACCCAGACTCACGTCCATAGAGTCAGTGATGCCATTCAGCCATCTCATCCTCTGTCGTCCCCTTTTCCTCCTGCCCCCAATCCCTCCCAGCATCAGAGTCTTTTCCAATGAGTCAACTCTTCACATGAGGTGGCCAAAGTACTGGAGTTTCAGCTTTAGCATCATTCCTTCCAAAGAAATCCCAGGGCTCATCTCCTTCAGAATGGACTGGTTGGATCTCCTTGCAGTCCAAGGGACTCTCAAGAGTCTTCTCCAACACCACAGTTCAAAGGCATCAATTCTTCGGCACTCAGCCTTCTTCACAGTCCAACTCTCACATCCATACATGACCACAGGAAAAACCATAGCCTTGACTAGATGGACCTTTGTTGGCAAAGTAATGTCTCTGCTTTTGAATATGCTATCTAGGTTGGTCATAACTTTCCTTCCAAGGAGCAAGCGTCTTTTAATTTCATGGCTGCAATCACCATCTGCAGTGATTTTGGAGCCCAGAAAAATAAAGTCTGACATTGTTTCCACTGTTTCCCCATCTATTTCTCATGAAGTGATGGGACCGGATGCCATGATCTTCATTTTCTGAATGTTGAGCTTTAAGCCAAGGTTTTCACTCTCCACTTTCACTTTCATCAAGAGGCTTTTTAGTTCCTCTTCACTTTCTGCCATAAGGGTGGTGTCATCTGCATATCTGAGGTTATTGATATTTCTCCCAGAAATCTTGATTCCAGCTTGTGTTTCTTCCAGTCCAGCGTTTCTCATGATGTACTCTGCATATAAGTTAAATAAGCAGGGTGACAATATACAGCTTTGACGTACTCCTTTTCCTATTTGGAAGCAGTCTGTTGTTCCATGTCCAGTTCTAACTGTTGCTTCCTGACCTGCATACAAATTTCTCAAGAGGCAGATCAGGTGGTCTGGTATTCCCATCTGTTTCAGAATTTTCCACAGTTTATTGTGATCCACACAGGCAAAGGCTTTGGCATAGTCAATAAAGCAGAAATAGATGTCTTTCTGGAACTCTCTTGCTTTTTCCATGATCCAGCGGTTGTTGGCAATTTGATCTCTGGTTCCTCTGCCTTTTCTAAAACCAGCTTGAACATCTGGAAATTCACGGTTCACATATTGCTGAAGCCTGGCTTGGAGAATTTTGAGCATTGCTTTACTAGCATGTGAGATGAGTGCAATTGTGCGGTACTTTGAGCATTCTTTGGGATTGCCTTTCTTTGGGATTGGAATGAAAACTGACCTTTTCCAGTCCTGTGGTCACTGCTGAGTTTTCCACATTTGCTGGCATATTGAGTGCAGCACTTTCACAGCATCTTCTTTCAGGATTTGGAATAGCTCAACTGGAATTCCATCACCTCCACTAGCTTTTTTCATAGCGATGCTTCCTAAGGCCCACTTGACTTCATGCTCCAGGATGTCTGGCTCTAAGTTAGTGATCACACCATCGTGATTATCTGGGTCATGAAGATCTTTTTTGTACAGTTCTTCTGTGTATTCTTGCCATCTCTTCTTAATATCTTCTGCTTCTGTTAGGTCCATACCATTTCTGTCCTTTATTGTGCCCATCTTTGCATGAAATGTTCCCTTGGTATCTCTAATTTTCTTGAAGAGATCTCTAGTCTTTCCCATTCTGTTGTTTTCCTCTATTTCTTTGCATTTATCACTGAAGAAGGCTTTCTTATCTCTTCTTGCTATTCTTTGGAACTCTGCATTCAGATGCTTATATCTTTCCTTTTCTCCTTTGCTTTTCGCTTCTCTTCTTTTCACAGCTATTTGTAAGCCCTCCCCAGAGAGCCATTTTGCTTTTTTGCATTTCTGTTCCATGGGGATGGTCTTGATCCCTGTCTCCTATACAGTGTCACGAACCTCATTCCATAGTTCATCAGGCACTCTATCTGTCAGATCTAGGCCCTTAAATCTATTTCTTACTTCCACTGTATAATCATAAGGGATTTGATTTAGGTCATACCTGTATGGTCTAGCGGTTTTCCCTACTTTCTTCAATTTAAGTCTGAATTTGGCAATAAGGAGTTCATGATCTGAGCCACAGTCAGCTCCTGGTCTTGTTTTTGCTGACTGTATAGAGCTTCTCCATCTTTGGCTGCAAAGAATATAATCAATCTGATTTCCGTGTTGACCATCTGGTGATGTCCATGTGTGGAGTCTTCTCTTGTGTTGTTGGAAGAGGGTGTTTGTTATGATCAAACTTTGGTTCTGCCATCTAGTAATCATGCACCTTGGGTGACCACCTTGGATTTTCTGTACCTCGATTTTCTCTTCTCTTGCATGCTAAGTCACTTCAGTCATGTCCAACACCCTGTGACCCTATGGACTGTAGCCTGCCAGTCTCCTCTGTCCATGAGATGCTCTAGGCAAGAATACTGGAGTGGGTTGCCATTTCCTTCTCCAGGGAGCTTCCCAACCCAGGGATTGAACCTGAGTCTCTTGTGTCTCCTGCACTGGCAGGCGGGTTCATTACCAATAGTGCCAACCTGGGAAATCCTGGTGGCTCAGACGGTAAGGAGTATGTCTAATGCAGGAGACCTGGGTTTCATCCCTGGGTCTGGAAGATCCACTGGAGAAGGAAATGGTTACCTATTCCAGTATTCTTTCTGGAGAATCCCATGGACAGAGGAGCCTGGTGAGCTACAATCCATGGGGTCTCAAAGAGTGAGACACGACTGAGCAACTAACACTTTCTTCTGTTGAGCTAATCATAAATGTCTCATATGGTTGGTTGTGAGAAGTAAATAATATGCTTGTAGTGTTTAAATCAGTTGTAGTTTAGTCACTAAATCATGTCCAACTCTTTTGCAACCTCCTGGATCATAGCCCACCAGGTTCCTCTTCCATGGGATTTTCCAGGCAAGAGTACTGGAGTGTGTTGCCCTTTCCTTTTCCAGGGGATCTTCCCAACTCAGGTATTGAATACATGTCTCCTACCTTGCAGACATATTCTTTACTGCTGAGCCACTAGGGAAGCCAGTGCCTGACTTGTGCCTCAGCATTTAGTTATTTTTCAGTGCTTGGGAATAAGCATTGATCCAGAAGACAAATAAATCCATAGACAAAATACAGTGAGAGATCACTATACACATAAATGGATTTAACAAGTAAGTGGATGGCAGGTGCTGGGAACTATCTCACTGTTGCAGTGGGAAATGACAGATAAGCCAAGAGAGAGGGTTTAGGATGATCCACATGGTAATAGACTAGAGTTGGAGATGTGGTTTAGCTGAATATAGACACAGATGGCTATACACAGGAATATTTAGAGATCCCTGGATTTCTATGGGTTAGTAAAATACAACAGAAGAAAGGTATGGGCCTGATGCTGTGGCTGCACAGAAGGAAGATGGGGACCTAAGAAAGACAAAAAGGATTTCTCCAGGTGGAGAAGATGCCATAGGAGAGAGGACGGTTGTGCCAGGTGAGGAAAGGCACAAAGAGATGCGGAGGGGTTGAGGGGAAGGCTGGATCACTTAGTGTGAAGGTGAAGGTAGAGAGCCTGAACGAGATTCTGTGGGTCCCTGTGAGCCACACTGAGTCTGAACCTTGTCCTCAAGATAAATCTGGCTTTAGATGACCGTTGAGTTTCAGGGAGATCCATGGCAGTAACAAGACTGGGTGGGACTTGGGGAGGGAGGCTTACTGGAGAAAAATAATGAGGGCTTTGCAAAGCCAGCAGAGCAGGGGGGTGGCGGTGGGGCAGATGTGAGTAAGAACTCAGCGGACTTGGTGGGATTCGCCACCATAGGTCTGATGTCCTTGCCAGGTTTCTAACTGGGAACGATAGGGAGTGGCTTGGGGAAGTGAGTGGCAGCCTTGGGGAGAAGACAGTTAACATTCTTGGACCTGTTGAGATGGGGAGCTCATCTCACATGAAAGATGCCTAGAAGGAAGACCTCCCTTCTCCTGATATTTTCAATGTAATGACTCTTTAAATTGCAAATTAGTCCTGGACAGTCTGACTCAAGTCAGCCAATGACTTCCAATTAGGTTCAGAATAAAATCCCCAGTCCTCTCAGCCTGCTCAGTATCTATGTGCCTGCTACCTCCTTCCTCTCCCTTTCTGCTCCAACTCCACCAACCTCTCGTCACTCCCCAAACCATGGCCAGCCCTCTCTCACTTTAGGATGTTTGCATCAGGCTGGTGCTTGTGCAGGCTCTCTCATGGCTGACCACCTCCATCAATCAAGGAGGCCTTCTACCTCCCCAGATGTGCACACACATCCCCACCCAAGGTGTGAGGTGTACAGTCATTCCTCAGCCAAGATGTATCTTAAACTGAAGGCTTCTGGGAGGAGCAAGACTCATCATGGCCTGGCATTATCAGCTGACTTTTTGACCCCTTAGGAGCCTTTCTGCATATGTGTAGTGTCCCCAGAAAGTAGGGGGTGGGGAAGTGGGAGCGAGGGAGTGAAGATCACTTAATCCTTTACCCAAACAGGAATTTTCCCCTCTTTGTTCCTGCCATGGCTGTTATCTTAAGGTGTTTACAAGAGATAAAGCCTGGCTGCTTACCATGTTTCTGTCTATTTAAGAAGGCAAACAGGAGGCTGATTGTAAATGCCTTACCTGGAGCCCACCCATCTCCTGTCTCAGGTAATGCAAACAGGAGACTAACTGTTAAGTAACCACCCTGAAGCCCACTTCTTCCTACACCATGAAATGCAACAGGAGGCCAGTTGTGAATGCCTAATCTGGAACCCGTCTATCTCCTGCCCTAAGCTGAGCCTCCAAGAATGGGTGAGATTTTTCCTAGATTCCACATGTATGTGTTAATATAAAAAATATTTTTTTTCTCTCTTTCTGACTTCTTTTTCTCTGTATAACAGGTTCTGGTTTCACTCACCTCAGTTCAACCTGACTCAAATTCATTCCTTTTTATGGCTGAGTAATACTGCATTGTATAAATGTACCATGGGGGGAGAAAGGGTGGGGCAAATTGAGAGAGCAGCATTGACTTATATACACCACCATGTGTGAAATAGATACTAGTGGGAAGCTGCTGCATAACACAGGGAGCTCAGCCTGGTTCTCTGTGATGATCTAGAGGGGTGGAATGGGGGGTGGGGGTGGGAGGGAGGCTCAAGAGGGAAGGGATATACATATAGTTATGGCTGATTCACATTGCTGTATGGCAGAAACCAACACAAAGCTATAAAGCAACTATCCTCCAATTGGAAATAATAAAAAAAAAATGCTTGATTGATACAGCCGTTATTGAGAATGGTATGGAGATTCCTTTAAAAACTAGGAATAAAGCTACCATATGACCCAACAATCCCACTACTGGATATATACCCTGAAGAAACCAAAATGGAAAAAGACACATGTACCCCGATGTTCATCACAGCACTATTTACAATAGCTAGGACATGGAGGCAACCTAGATGTCCATCAACAGATGAATGGAGAAAGAAATTGTAGTACATATACACATTGGAATATTACTCAGCTATAAGAAGGAGCACATTTGACTCAGTTCTAATGAGGTGGATAAATCTAGAGTCTATTAGACAGAGTGAAGTAAGTCAGAAAGAGAAAGACAAATATCGTACACTAACACACGTATATGGAATCTAGAGGGCTGCCCAGGTGGTGCTAGTAGTAAAGAACATGCCTGCCAATGCAGGAGATGTAAGAGATGCAGACCCAGTCCCCAAGTTGGGAAGCTCCCCTGGAGGAGGGCATGGCAACCCACTCCAGTATTCTTGCCTGGAGAATCCCATGAACAAAAGAGCCTGGTGGGCTACGCACAGTATATGGGATCACACAAAGTCAGATATGACTGAAGCAACTTAGCACACACGCATGGACTCTGGAAAGATGGTACTAGGCTTGTCCCAAGAGTTAACACTCTGCTAGGGAGGCCTGAGAACGGATGAAGGGCACAGCAGACAAACATTTAGATTTAATAGCACTTGGGAGAATACCTAAACTGTCATGAGGAGACATTTAAGAGAAATAAGGACCCCACATTCCCCTCTCCTATGGCCATCACGCTACTGTCCATGTGCCAACATGTTTTCACCCAGGCATACGAGTGTATTTTGCTTTAGTCACCTAACATGACTTTCATAACATGTCTCCATGTCCCCATGTAATTTTCAAATTATCCCTTGAAACGGCAGCCTGGCATTCCAATCAGCCTATTTGTCATAAGTTATTCAGTTATTCCCTAATTATTTTGCTAATAGAGATATTTCTGAATTGAGCAACTTTGTTCAGTATTTTAGTGACTTATTTAGTACTAATAAGTATGCATGCTAAGTCGCTTTTGTCCTGTCCAGCTCTTTGCAACCGTAGGGACTATAGTCCTCCAGGCTCTTCTGTCCATGGGATTCTCCAGGCAAGAATACTAGAGTGGGTTGCCATGCCCTCCTCCAGGAGATCTTCCTGACCCAGGGATTGAACTTGAGTCTCTTACATCTCCTGCATTGGTAGGCAGGTTCTTTACCACTGGTGCCACCTGGGAAGCCCCATCTGGGAAGCCCTAATAAGTTTAAGTAAAAATAATTAAATTGTATCTCTTTAAAAATATTTAGCGTCCTCCTTCTCCAAAATGAACAATTGTCCAAATTCCTAAGAGAAAGCACATATGGAGAGATAACGCAAGAGACACATAAAAGATCCAGACAATCAGGCCTGACTTGGTTTCCAAGATGCCTCATCTCGTTTCAAGGGACCCAGGGCAGGTGGTGTTTTTCTTCTTGGTGCAAGGGAGAGTTTCTAATTTGAGGCTTGGTGGAGGCAAAGACAAAATTCACACTGTGACCCTTTATCTTATCAACAAGTCCAAGGAAAATGTTCTCCTGGGGAAAGTCAGCAGAGTTCAGAGACCAAAGGAGTAATAAAACCTCACAGGCCCCAGGCAGTCAGCACAGAGCAGGACCTGGGTGTCGCTAAGGAGGCTGAGTGCACCTGCTTTTCTGCTGAACAAGCATGGAGAAAAAAAGAGGCAGGGACTCCTCTGCCCACCCCACCCAGGGAAGGGGTTAGTGCCAAGTCTAGGAAACCATCACTCACTGTCCCTTTGCCACCAGGTGAGGGGACTGTGGAGGGAAGATGAGGACAGCACTGGCCGTGTCTTTCCTGGGGAGCCATCAGCCCTGGGGGAGCAGTGGGGAGATGCAGCTTCCTGACTCAGAAACAAGATGACATGGGGTGGAGGGTGAGTCCAGCTGTTGGGAAGTGTGTCCTGATCCTGTCCCCCCAGCTTCTGAAGTTGCCCGAATTCTGTTTGTGGGCTGCCAGGGTTGAGGACTGTCGCAGTCAGGCAGCTGATGGTGGGGGTGGGGGGTCAGAGGCAGCAGGCAAGCAGCGGCATGGGGAGATGGTCTGGGGATGCTTCTCGGAGTGCTGGGCCGCGCGGATTCAGGCAGCCACAGACCCTGCCCCCGTCTCTGCCACCTGCTGAAACTTTGGCCCTGGGGCCAGGTCCCGGGAGCTGCCCTGGGTGTTGGGGAAGCCATGGAAATGTGACTGCCTTGGCTTTCCCAACAAGCCATGTACCTCCTTCAGGGGCTCTGTTTGCTGAATACCCTTTCCCCAGATGCTCACAGGCCCGTATCATTCATTCAGATCTCAGTTCAATGGCACCTCCTCAGAGAGCTGTCTCTCTCCCCTCAGCCCTGTCCCCTGTCTTATTGTCTTCACAGCATTATGGTTATTTGGAAGTCTCCTATTTGTTTGTGGTTTGAGGGCCGGGGGGAGGGGGGTTGGGGTGAAGGTTAGTCTTTTGTGTTTTTCTTGCCCCCCCTCCCTGGGCCCCCTTCTAGAATGTAAGCTCCACACAGGCAGAGCAGGGTGGACCTTTTTCCTGAAGCTTCCCCCTCTCCACTTCCAGAAGTTCCCAGGACTAACCCCAGAGTCCCCGACCATAAACCTCCTCTCTGGCAGCGCTGCAACCCATGCTGGTGCTGGACACACTGGAAGCAGGCTTTGGTTCCGCCTTGCAGTACAGCTACAACATTGAGTGGTCAACAGGCCACACAAGGTGGGCAGGAGAAAGCGGCCATCTTGCTCTGTGGAAGCTGCCATCTTCCTTCCAGAAGTCACCCTCTTCTTTCCAGAAGCTGCTGTCTCCCTCTGATACTCCCTGGAGGCTGGCCTCTGAAGACCAGGGGATGACTAGAGTTGTCCCCCTCAACCCACCTCCACTTTTCCCTCCGACCCCCCATCACAGGAATGTCATCCTTTACAGACACATTAGGAAGGGGGTGGAAGGGGATGGGCATGGATTCCCCGCCCAGTCACTTTGGACTTTAGTCCCCCTGCTCTTCCTCCTGGGAAGGCCACTTGCAGATGACAAAGAGAATGGAGTAAAAGACTAAACCCTTAGGGGTTGGGATTGTGGTGAGAAGAAGCAGAGAAAAGTGTCTCCAAGGCCTGGTAAAGCATGTGAGTCAGGAGAGAGGGACAGGGCCTGAAGAGGAGTCAAGATAAGCACCAAAAGTTGACCACTAGCTTTGACCTCATGGAGGGCATGGCTGACTTTGACAAGAGCAGCTAAGGGGAGACCTGGAGACAAAAGCTTGACTGGAGTGGATTCGGGAAGAATGAGCAGGGTGAAGGATACACAGCCTTTTGAAAGTGTTTTGCTGTACAAGGGAGCAAAAAATGAAGCTTAGTAAAGAGACGAGTGGGTTATGTTGGCTTTTTATAGGGCAAGAGTCATGTATGTATTGTGGTGTGTGTGTGTGGGTGTGTGTGTGTGTGCACGCTCAGTTGCTAAGTCATGGCCAACTCTTTGGACTGTAGACCACCAGGCTCCTCTGTCCTTGGAATTTTCCAGGCCAGAATCCTGGATTGGGTTGCCATTTCCTCCTCCAGGGGAGCTTCCCAATCCAGGGATCAAATCCACATTTCCTGAGTGTGTTGCGTTGGCAGGCAGATTCTTTACCACTGAGCTACCTGGGACGCCCTCATTGTGATGAGGAGGATGCAGTAAAGACGGACCAGTGATGTAGGACAGATAGGGAACATGTCCCTGAAAGGGCAAGAACAGGAACCAGCGTCTGTTCCCATTCATTTGGGTATATGAGTCCTGAAAGAAAGTGAAGTCGCTCAGTTGTGTCTGATTCTTTGCGACCCCATGGACTGTAGCCCACCAGGCTCCTCCCTCCATGGGATTCTCCAGGCAAGAGTACTGGAGTGGGTTGCCATTTCCTTCTCCAGGGGATCTTCCTCACCCAGGGATCGAACCCAGGTCTCCCGCATTCCAGGCAGACGCTTTAACCTCTGAGCCACCAGGGAAGCTTTAAACATCACTGTCATTACAGGAATTCCTTGGTGGTCCAGTGGTTAGGACCCTATCCTTCCACTGCAGGGGGCATGAGTTCTATCCCTTGTTGAGGAACTAGGATCTCATAAGCCACTCATATGGCAAAAAAAAAAAAATTACTGTTATTCATTTTTAGCTACACTTTATTCTGCTTTATAGGAGCTACTGCAATAGTTGGTCATGGATTATATATTTTATATTAATATAATTATTACCATTGAAGGAACACTTTTTCTCAGTCAAGCAACGTACCATCACTATATATATCACAGTGATTGCTCACAAATTCTCTATTAAATACATATTATTTCTATAATTGATGAGGAAACTAAGGCTTATAAAGATAGAGCTCACACAGTCATATTATTAGTAACAATACTTCATATGTTGCCCCTTGTACAGTAAGGCTCTATGAAGTGAAGTTTAACAGTAAATTTGTTTTTTAAAGAACACTCTACACCAAGACATATCATTGTATTTTATTTTTATTTTTTTGACAATACTGTACAGCTTGCAGGATCTTAGTTCCCCAAGCAGGGATTGAATCCAGGTCCCCTGCAGTGGAAGAGTGGAGTCCTAACCACTGGACCACCAGGGAAGTTGCAATAGTGAATCTTTAACTGCATTTTGTGCAGTCTGGTTCCTCGTCTCACCCCATTGTACAGTAGGGTTTTTTTAATCTCCAGCAAACAACAGAGAATCAACTGTGTCCTAAAAGCACTGGCAGAAACATTCTTTAGTACAATGACTGGAGGCAATTAAGAATATTACCTCTTGGTCTCTCATGAGGTGCCCAGTATTCTTGGCTGTGGATGGGGCCATGTCTTCCAGGTCCTCAAGTCCTTTTATAATGAAACCTAGTTCAAGCAACATGGACCCTCCATGGACAGGAAAGTCATGCCACTGGAGGGGTTCTGCACCTTGTCTGTTTCCTCTGGGAGGCTTGGTGGGGTCAGCACTAGTTTTTGGCCTGCTGGTTGACAAATGTGGTAGGTTGAGGGGGGGCTGCTCTCACTCAAAATTCACATCTGTAAACCATGATGTTCTGGTGATCGCACATGTGGTGGGGAGCTGTGTGACCTTAAAAATCAGGAGGCCTGAAGTGCACCCCCAACTTTGCCATAGATACCATAACCTTAAAGGAAGTCCTTGAATTTCTTGGGATTTCTCCCCCTTGTCAGCTGCACAGGAACAGCAGCCCCTCTGTCATCCACCTCGTGGAGGTGGTTCAGCCTTTGAGAGCAAAGTCTGGATGGTACTCAGCAGAGGGGCCTCATCAGCGCTTCTAGCGGGTGTTCAATAAATGCTTGTTGATTGGGTTTAATTCGAGGTCAGCTGACCCATGGCTCCAAGTTGTAATAGCTGCAGCTCTCCCTGTGCAGCCTCAATCATGTTGTTCTCTGAGGTGTGGGATTCAGATTAGGTCACTCTGCATACCCCTGCTCATGTCTTGTTTGAGGATGAAGCCTAGTTCTTATACTTGGCTTGGTTTACAGGGACTCACAGATCTTTATGCCTAAGCCCAGTTGCTGCAAAGATGTGACTCTGTAGATAAGGTTCCCTTACCTGGGTCAAGGTTCCCAGGAAGGAAGTGAGCCAAGGTTTCAGGGTTAGGTCTCATGGAATTCCATTTGACCAGGTCTCACTCTTTGGAATTCACAGTTACACTTGGAGTTGACATGTTGGCATTTTGAAGGGAAGGGTGGGAAGTCCTCTAAAGAAAACTAGATTTTAAAGAACCATACCAATTCAGTTTTCATGCATGAAAGAAAATATTGGGCAATTCCCTCACAGTCCAGTGGTTAGGACTCCTTCCTCTCACTGCTGGGTGACCAGGGTTCAATCCTGGTTGGGGAACTAAGACCCCACAAGCGACAAGGCATGGCAAACAACAAAAAAGATAAATTACTAGCAATTGAAAGTCATTTATTGAAACAGGACTCATATCACCTCTTCTTATAGTTACTTGATTAACAATTAATTTTCGGGACTTCCCTAATGGTCCAGTGGTTAAGACTCCTCACATCCATTGCAGGGGGCATGGGTTCAATCCCTGGAAGGGGAATGAAGATCCCACATGCCACGTGATACAGCCAAAACAACAAACAAAACGGCAAAAAACCAAAACAAAACCTGACCAATTTGCCATTTGTTGTATACTTGAATGCAGGAAACATTCACTATATTGCAATTATGCCATAATCCAGACTTTTTGGAATTCAGAATGTGCTGTTCTCAGCTATACCAGGAGTGACTGGATTGTTCTAGAAGCTTGGCCCCCTCCTCCTTGTCTGAACCCAGTGTCACAGAACTTGGGACTTCAGAGATGGCTTTATCATTGCCCTCGTTTTGCAAATGACAACCCTGAGACCAGCTGGTGTGATGGAGCTGGCCTTGTCCTAGCGGGGTGTGGACAAGCCCCGAGCTAAGCTAAGCCTTCCTGTCATCAGGAAGCGGCTCAAGTGGGCTCTTTTTTCTCTCTGGGCCTCAGGTCTCTGGGCCAGCTGATCCTCTGCCTTGAATTAGAGCTCTAGTGGCAGCTGTCTCAGGGGTACAGCCACCCCAAGATGAGAAAAGTGGCCTGAGAAAACCATCTGTGTATCTGATGAGTCATCAGTGTTGCCTGGTGGGGGACTTTGGTAGAACTCTAGGACTAACCCTACCACCACCCAGAAGGGGTGTCTGGGGCTCTGTTTAGAGATCTCTGCTCCCCTACTCCTGGCATCAGAGCCCCACTCCCCTGGGTGATGCACCTGTGTCAGTCAGGGTCCTGACTCTAGAGCTTGGGAGCCACAGCTATTGAGCCCACGTGCCACAACCACTGAAGCCCACACCCTAGAGCCCATGCTCCAAAACAAGAGAAACCATCACAAGAAACCCACCCACAGCAAATAGAGAGTAGCCCCTGCTCACCACTAGAGAAAAGCCCAAGCAAAGCAATGAAGACCA
The DNA here is from genome assembly GCF_002263795.3 of Bos taurus. Classification (NCBI taxonomy): domain Eukaryota; kingdom Metazoa; phylum Chordata; class Mammalia; order Artiodactyla; family Bovidae; genus Bos; species Bos taurus. Next base: position 82,400,641 of record NC_037341.1, read on the forward strand.
GCACTGCCAAAAAATAAATAAATAAATAAATAAATAAAAACTTAAAAACCTTCTTAAAAAATGTGCACAGATGGAGTGAGTTTGTTTTTTTGTTTTTTAAAACTATATATAGTAACTCCTTGACTTACATTAGGGTTCCATCCCTATAAACCCATCATTTGTTGTCCAGTTGCTAAGTTGGGATCCCATGGACTGCAGCGCACCAGGCTCCCCTGTCCTTCACTATCTCCTAGAGTCTGCTCAAATTCATGTCCACTGAGTCGGTGATGCCATCCAACCATCTCGTCCTCTGTCGCCCCCTTCTCCTGCCCTCAATCTTTCCCAGCATCAGGGTCTTTTCTAATGAGCTGGCTCTTCACATCAGGTGGCCAAAGTATTGAAGAAACCCATCATAAGTTGATAATACTGTAAGTCAAAAGTACATTTAACACCCTGACCTACTAAACATCATTGCTTAGTCCAACCTACTTTTTAATGTGGTCAGAAAACACATTCATCTACAGTTGGGCAAAATCACTTAACATAAGGCCTATTTTATACTGAAGTGTTGACTGTCCCATGTAAGGTGTTGCATATTGTCTGTCAAGTGAAAAATAGAGTGACCCTGGTGAGCACGTGGCTGCCAGGAGCTGCCTAGTATCCACAAGAGAGGATCGTACTGCTAGTCGATAGACCAGGGAAAAGATCAAGATTCAAAGTAGTTTCTAGTGAATGTGTATCATTTCACACCATTGTAAAGTTGAAAATTGTAAGTCGAACCTGCTCAAGTCAGGGGACTGTATTTGGAAAACACAATCATATTGAGAGAGTCAATTCTTAGGTTAGGTTGATAAGTCTGGGGTCCCCCAGGAGGAGAAAGGGGTATGGGGCTCTTCAGGAGGAGAAAAGGACAAACTTTTTTTCTACATTCCTTCATTTTAGTCACATAAAATGTTTTTTTTCTTTAAGCCCTGAGCTAAACAAGTCATCTTGCTCAAGGATATGTTTTTCCTAAAGCTCTGTAATCAATGACCATATAACAACAACATATCCTGCCTGAGGACATGTTTCTCCTTAAGAATCTTCTGACTAATCTGGTCATCTTAAAGTGTATGTTGTGGGAGTGGGTCTGGTAAGACTTTTACAACCTTGAGACATTCTTTTGATTTAACTGTAATAGTCAATTACCTTGCTAAGACTAGTGAGTGGGAGGCATTCTCTGTCCCCCTTCTGATGTCTGTGTCAGAAGCTTTTCTCTGTCCCTTTTTATACTTTATTTTTTTGCCTTTCCACCATATTTTATTCTTTTTTTTTAAATTTTAATTGGAGGCTAATTACTTTACAATATTGTAGTGGTTTTTGCCATACATTGACATGAATCAGCCCACGAATCATGGGTGTACATGTGTTCCCCATCCTGAACCCCTCTCCCCTCTCCCTCCCTATCCCATCCCTCAGGGTCATCCCAGTGCACCAGCCCTGAGCACCCTGTCTCATGCATCAAACCTGGACTGGTGATCTGTTTCACATATAATAATATACATGTTTCAACGCTATTCTCTAAAATCATCCCACCCTCTCCCTCTCCACAGAGTCCTAAAGTCTGTTCTATACATCTGTGTCTCTTTTGCTGTCTCGTGTATAGGGTCATCATTACCATCTTTTCTAAATTCCATATATATGTATTAATATACTACATTGGTGTTTTTCTTTCTGACTTACTTCACTCTGTAAAATAGGCTCCAGTTTCATACACCTCATTAGAACTGATTCAAATGCATTCTTTTTAATACCTCAGTAATATTCCATTGTGTATATGTACCACAGCTTTCTTATCCATTCATCTGTTGATGGACATCTATGTTGCTTCCATGTCCTGGCTATTATAAACAGTGCTGAGATGAACACTGGGGTACACGTGTCTCTTTCAGTTCTGGTTTCCTCAGTGTGTATGCCCAGCAGTGGGATTGCTGGGTCATATGGCAGTTCTATTTCCAGTTTTTTAAGGAATCTCCACACTGTTCTCCATAGCAGCTGTACTAGTGACCACATGTGTCAGATCCTTTTTATACTTTAATAAAACTCTGCTAGGCAAAAGCTCTTGAGTGATCAAGCCTGGTCTCTGGTCCCGAAGCTAAATCTTTCTCTTCGGCGATCATGAATCTGACACCATTCACCATAAACTATCAACGTGTGAGGATGAGAATGTGTCAAGAGATTATTCTTGTATTTCAGAGACAATGTCTTCACGTTTTGCCTTTTTTGCCAAGCCATCCTTCCATCATGATTTCCTCCTTGATTCCTGGGTGCGTGCAAAGACCTTCAGGTGAACGAAGCCTGGTTGTGTTCACCAAACAGCAGGGCCTGTGGAGGAACAGGTGAAG